>NW_027309819.1:492255-792255 GCF_047496795.1 Chiloscyllium punctatum
TTCCCCTCTCTCTGTCCCCCCTCTCTCGGTCCCCCCTCTCTCTGTCCCCCCTTTCTCTGTCCCCCTCTCGCTCTCTGACCCCCTCACTCTGTCCCACTCTCTCTGCCCCGATCTCTCTCTGCCCCTCTCTCTCTGTCCCTCTCTATCTCCCCCACTCTCTGTGCCCATCTCTCTGCCCCCCTCTCTCTGACCCCCTCTACCTCCCACTTTTTCTGTCCCCCATCTCTGAACCCCTCTATCTCCCCCACTCCCTGTGCCCCTCTCTCTCTTCCCCCCTCTCTCTTCGCCGCACTCTCTGCCCCCTCGCTCTGCCCCTCTACCTCTGTCCTCTCTCTCTGTCCCTCTCTACCTCCCCCACTCTCTGTGCCTCTCTCTCTGTCCCCCCTCTCTGATCCCCTCTACCTCCCGCACTCTCTGTGCCCCTCCCTCTGTCCCCCTCTCTCTGACCCCCTCTACCTCCCCCTCTTTCTGTCCCCCTCACTCTCACCCCCTCTACTTCCCCCTCTCTCTGTCCCCCCTCTCTCTGTCCCCTCATTCTCTGTCCCCCTCTCTCTCTGTTCCCCTCTCTCTCTGTCCCCCTGTCTCTCTCTGTCCCCTCTCTCTCTGTCACCCTATCTCTCTGTCACCCTCTGTCTGTCCCCTCACTCTGCTCCCCTCCCTCCCACCTGCCTCTCTCCTTCTCCCTCTCTCTGTTCCCCCCTCTCGCTGCCCCACTCTCTATGCCCCCCTCTCTGCACACGTCTCTCTGCCCTCCTCTCTCTGTCCCCCTCTCTCTCTTACCCTCTCACTCTGTCCCACTCCCGCTGCCCCCCTTTCTCTCTGTCCCCTCTCTCTCTGACCCACTCTCTCTGTCCACCTCTCTCTCTGTCCCCCCTCTCTCTGTCCCTCTCTCTCTGTCCCACCTCTCTCTGACCACCTCAATCTCCCCCACTCTCTGTCCTCTCTTTCTGTCACCCTCTCTCTGCCCTCCTCTCTCTGTCCCCCCTCTCTGTCCCGCCTCTATTTGTCCCCTCCCTCTCTGTCCCCCTCCCTCTGATCCCCTCCATCTCCCCCACTCGCTGTCCCCTCTCTCTGTCTGCCTCTCTCTCTGCCTCCCTCTCTCTGTCTCCCTCTCTCTGTCTCCCTCTCTCCGTCACCCTCTCTCTGCCCCTTCTCTGTCCCCCTCCCTCTGTCCCCCTCCCTCTGTCCCCCTCCCTCTGTCCCCCTCTCTCTCTGTCACCCTCTCTCTCTGTCACCCTCTGTCTGTCCCCCTCACTCTGCTCCTCTCCCTCCCACCTGCCTCTCTCCTTCTCCCTCTCTCTGTTCCCCCCTCTCGCTGCCCCACTCTCTATGCCCCCCTCTCTGCCCACGTCTCTCTGCCCACCTCTCTCTGTCCCCCTCTCTCTCTTACCCTCTCACTCTGTCCCACTCTCGCTGCCCCCCTTTCTCTCTGTCCCCCTCTCTCTCTGACCCACTCTCTCTGTCCACCTCTCTCTCTGTCCCCCCTCTCTCTGTCCCTCTCTCTCTGTCCCACCTCTCTCTGACCACCTCAATCTCCCCCACTCTCTGTCCTCTCTTTCTGTCACCCTCTCTCTGCCCTCCTCTCTCTGTCCCCCCTCTCTGTCCCGCCTCTATTTGTCCCCTCTCTCTCTGTCCCCCTCTCTCTGATCCCCTCCATCTCCCCACTCGCTGTCCCCTCTCTCTCTCACCCCCTCTCTCTGCCTCCCTCTCTCTGTCTCCCTCTCTCTGTCACCCTCTCTCTGCCCCTTCTCTGTCCCCCTCCTCTGTCCCCTCCTCTGTCCCCCTCCCTCTGTCCCCCTCCCTCTGTCCACCTCCCTCTGTCCCCCTCCCTCTGTCGCCCTCCCTCTCTCGCCCTCCCTCTCTCGCCCTCCCTCTCTCGCCCTCCCTCTCTCGCCCTCTCACTCTCGCCCTCTCTCTCTCGCCCTCTCTCTCTCCCCCTCTCTCTCTCTCCCCCTCTCTCTCTCCCCCTCTCTCTCTCCCCCTCTCTCTCTCCCCGTCTCTCTCTCCCCCTCTCTCTCCCCCCCCTCTCTCTCCCCCTCTCTCTGACTCCCGTTTCTCTGTCCCTCTAACTCTGTCGCCCTCTCTCTACGCCCTCTCTGTCACCGTCTCTCTGTCCCCTCTCTCTCTCTCACGCTCTCTCTCTGTCACGCTCTCTCTGTCCCCCTGTCTCTGATCACCCTCTCTCTGTCCCCCTCTCTTTCCCACCCGCCTCTCTCTGTCCCCGCTCTCTGTCCGTCTCCATCTGTCTGTCCCCTTCTCTCTGTCCTCCTCTCTCTCCCCCACCCGCCTCTCTCTCACCCCCGCTCTCTGCCCCCCTCTGTCTGTCGCCCTCTCTCTGAGCCCCCCATCTCCCATCCGCTTCCCTCTATCCCCCCTCTTTGGCCCCCTTTCTCTCTGACCCCCTCTCTCTCTCCCACCTGCCTCTCTCTCTGTCCCCCTCTTTCTGTCCCCCTCTCTCTCTGCCCCCTCACTCTCTCCCCCTCTCTCTCTCCCCCTCTCTGCCCCCGCTCTGTCGCCCTCACTTTCTGTCCCCCTCTCTCTCTCTGCCCCTTCACTCTCTCCCCCTCTCTCTCTCCCCCCTCTCTGCCCCCCTCTCTGTCGCCCTCACTTTCTGTCCCCCTCTCTCTCTGTCCCCCCACTCTCTCTGTTCCCCACTCTCTCTGTCCCCTACTATCTCCACCCCCCCACTCTCTGAACCCCTCTCCCACCCCACTCTGTACCCCTCTCTCTCCCCCACTCTCTGACCCCCTCTCTCACCCCACTCTGTACCACTCTCTTTCTGTCCCCCACTCACTGACCCCCGCTACCTGCCCGTCTTTCTGTCCCCTCTCCCTCACAACCGCCTCTCTCTTTCTCCCTCTCTCTGCTCCTCCATCTCTCTGCCCCCTCTCTCTGCCCCCCTCTCTCTCTGCTCCCCTCTCTCTGTCCCCTTCTCTCTCTGTCCCCTTCTCTCTCTGTCCCCTCTCTCTCTACCCCTCTCTCTGACCCCTCTCTCTCTGCCCCCTCTCTCTCTGCCCCCTTCTCTCTGCCCGCTCTCTCTCTGCCCCCCCTCTCTCTGCCCCTCTCTCTCTGCCCCCCTCTCTCTCTGTCCCCGTCTCTCTGTCTCCCGCCTCTCTCTGTCCCCCCGTCCCTCTCTCTCTGTCCCCTTTCTCTCTCTGTCCCTCTCTCTCACTGTCCCCCCCGTCACCTTCTCTCTGACCCGTCTCTCTCTGTCCCCCCTCTCTCTCTGTCCACTTCTCTCTCTGTCTGACTCTCTCTGTTCCCCTCTCTCTGTCCCCCCCTCTCTGTCCCCTCTCTCTGTCCCCCTCTCTGTCCCCCCTCTCTGTCCCCCCTCTCTGTCCCGCCTCTCTGTCCCGCCTCTCTGTCCCGCTTCTCTGTCCCCCCTCTCTGTCCCCCCTCTCTGTCCCCCTCTCTGTACCACCCTCTCTGTACCACCCTCTCTGTACCACCCTCTGTCCGCCCCCTCTGCCCCCTCTCTGTCCCCCGCTCTCTTTCCCCCCTCTCTCTGCCCCCTCTCTCTGCCCCTCTCTCTCTCTGTCCCTCACTCCCTCTGTCCCTGTCTCTCTGCCCCCCTCTCTCTCTGCCCCCTCTCTCTCTGCCCACCTCTCTCTCTGTTCCCCCCTCTCTTTGTCTCCCTCTCTCTCTGTGTCTCTCTCTCTGTCTCTCTCTCTCTCTCTGTCTCCCACATTCTCTGTCACCCTCTCTCTCTGCCCCCTCTCTCTCTGTCCCGCTCTCTCTCTGTCCCCTCAATCTCTGTCTCCCTCTCTCTCTGTCCCCCTCTCTCTCTGTCTCCCTCTCTCTCTGTCTCCCTCGCCCTCTCTGTCCCCCTCTCTCTGTCACGCTCTCTCTCTGTCCCCCTGTCTCTCTGACCCCTCTCTCATTATGTCCTCCCCTATTTGTCTCTCTCTCCCTCCCTCACCTGATCTCTCCCTTCCCTCTCTCTCTCTCAGTCTTTCCCTGCTCCTTCGCTTCTCTCTCCAGCATGGAGGGTGGGGGGTGGTGGGTGGGGGGGGGGGGCGGGATGGTGGTGGGGGGGCGTGTGGGTGTGAGATGATCGAGAGATGTGGGAAGTGCGAGGTGGGGAAAATGGGGTAGAGCCAGAATTGTGAGAAGGAGATAGAGACGGTAGGAGAGAGAGAGAGAGAGAGAGGGTGAGGGGGAGGGGGGAGAGAGAAGAATGGAGGCAGGTGGATAAACTCATGTTGGGGGTGTGAGAGAGAGAGGGGGAGAGTGAGGCAGAAAGAATAGTGGAGGCAGGTGGAGAAACTGGGGTTGGGGGCTCTGAGAGGGGACCAGAGAGAGTGAAAGGGAGAGGTGGTGAGAAAGAGAGATTGTGCAGGAAGGGAGAGATGGAGAGAATTGAGGAGGAAAAGTGGAGGTGAGGAATTGGGGAGGCCAGGTTGGAATGGGGGTGGTCAGAGGGAGTTAAACCCAGCTCCTGAGCTCAGGGCGCGGTGCCCTCCCCTTCCCTAAGGCCCAGGACTTGGGGCTGAGTCTGTCTCTCTCCAGCTCAGCTTCTCCAACACAAAGACACATAACAACATCGGTCACTCTGCTGCTCGGCACGCTTTAATCAACATTTTTATTGGTTACAAATGGAAGTGATGGATACAGTCAGTGGGATGGTGCCTTTTCTCACTGGCCCCTGAGTTGTGAGAAACATTGAAATGTTTCCCTTTAACCCCCCTGTGGGATAAGGATGGACAAACCAGCGCTACCCTCAGTCTGTTACCATAGAGACAGGCTGCTCCATCACTGAAACACTGAACTGAAATGAGAAAATCCCGGATGGATTGATTAATGAGGGAATTTAATGGATGGATGGGTTTGGGTGAAGGGATATTTCAGCACATTCTTCAGCTGCTGCCTGAACATAGTCTGGGTCACGGCATAAATCACGGTGTTTGTGCAGCAACTGAGGAGCTGCAGCATGAAGCCCAATTCCTGCATAAAGGGATGGAGATACACAGACTCATACCCAATCCACCACATCCGTCTCCATATAGAAAACAGCATGAACGTTGACCATAACAGGATGAAATTGGCCGAGATCACAAACAGTAAAATGATCGATTTTTTTCGGTTTCTCATTTCAGTGTCAGACTGAGCGTCCCCATTGGTGTGAGTGCGGAGTCTCCTGCGGGCTCTGCTGGTCACTAAAATGTGTCTGACGGTGAGAACATTGAGCAACAGAATCAGGAAAAATGGGACACCCGGGGTTAGAATGTGGTGGAGGAACTCGATTGTGACCCAGACACTGGAGAATTGAACAGCGCCTGTTATATCACAAAACCAGGGGCGGTTCCCCAGCTGATACCGAGCCTTGAGCATAAAATACCAGAAAATGTTCTTTAAACAGCTCAGCACAGTCACTGCTCCCAGAACCACAGCCGCCGTTTTCTCACTGCAATATTTACTTTTCAGCTTCTGGCAACAAATGGCCACAAACCGATCAAAGGTGAAAGTGACGGTGAACCAGACAGAGCAGTCAGTGGCTGCATGAAGCAGGACGGCGTGGATATTACACACGGGGACGTCGTACACCAGGGAATAAAACTTTTCCCAATAAACAATGGGAATGTGTCTCAGGATCAGGTCGAGGATAATGACCAGGAGATCCGCCGCTGCCATGGCCCCCAGGTAACGTCTGACACATGGAGACAATCCACAATCTTTATAAAGCAGGACGTAGATGGTCACTACGTTAACTGTGAGGAAGGAAAACAAACCCATTATCCATCAGCCTGGAGGCAAAGGGACCCGTTTGATCGGGGACCCAGTGAGATTTTCAAATGTGTCCCTGTATTCAGGGATTTATTAAAATAATTGGAGCTGGAATAACAAATGGGAAGGTCGGAATTACTGACAAAAATGTGACATAAACCACAAGAAACCCTCCCTCCCCAAACACACAGAGACACATCCATAAGATGGTTTCTCGAACATTCCCACACACTCGATCACTCGAGAGCTGACACAGGTCACTCCTTCCCAGTTCCTAATACGGAGGGTGGAAACGTTGCTGTCCTGAAGGATTCTCTCCCAGTTTCCTGAAGACAAACAGAGTTTGGGAATTCCTGTATTTTGGTCTAAATTGTGGTCGATCCTGTGTCGTGGAGAAATGTAAACGCAGGGAAAACGTATTCACCCCTTTAACTGCGTGAGGGGCCTTCGGAACAGTGTCTCCTTCTCCCTGGAACGGGATCTCTTCCCTCGGGATCTTATCGTTTGTTCAATTCACTGATGTCCGGCCGTTCACAAACAATGTGAGGGACAGAACGTTCCGGGGAATGTCAGTTATAGAATGTCAGGGACGGAGCGTTCCAGGGAATGTCAGTTATAGAATGTCGGCGACAGAACGTTCCGGGGAATGTCAGTTATAGAATGTCGGGGACAGAACGTTCCAGGGAATGTCAGTTATATAACGTCGGAGACAGAACATTCCGGGAATGTCTGTTATAGAATGTCAAGTACGGAGCGTTCCGGGGAATGTCAGTTATAGAATGTCGGGGACAGAACCTTCCGGGGAATGTCAGTTATATAACATCGGGGACAGAACATTCCGGGGAATGTCAGCTATAGTGTGTCCGGGACGGAATGTTCTGGGGAACACCTTGACCTGTCAATCACCTTACCACCATCCACCCCACCCTCCTCTCTGACCTATCACCTCTCCCCCTGTAAACCGGGAGCCATTCTCCCCCCCCCCCCCCTCAGCATGTAGGACTGTGTACCCCACCCCAGTGCATTGATCTGTAACCCAGGAGCAGTTACCCTCCCCGCATGTAGGACTGTGTACACCACCCCAGTATATTGATCTGTAACCCAGGAGCAGTTACCCTCCCAGCATGTAGGACTGTGTACACCACCCTAGTGCATTGATCTGTAAACCAGGAGCAGTTACCCTCCCAGCATGTAAGACTTTGTACACCACCCCAGTGCATTGATCTGTAACCCAGCAGCAGTTACCCTCCCAGCATGTAAGACTTTGTACACCACCCCAGTGCATTGATCTGTAACACTGTGTGAGATCCCTGCCCAGTGTGGGGAAACTTGCAGCCCGTTCTGGAACTGACAGGATGTACAGCTCCCACTCATTTACTGCTCCATATCTCCATTGTTGCCCTGACAAAGGGGTGCTGTGGTTGTTAACATCACTGTCAGAGAGACCAGGCGGGGAAATCAGTTTAAATATCATGACATGGGAGGGGTTTGGGGTAGAGACAGAGAGGGGGAGACTGAGAGACAGTGTCATGGAAGGATTTGTTCCCAGGTTTCAGAATGCTGAAATGTAGACACTTCGATACCATCATGTAACAAGAGCCTGTCTTCCCAGGAAAGATGGGAAAATGGGATATTTGAGCATTTGTTCTACAGCTTTGTAAATGGGAGTTGTTTCAACAGAATCTATGATTCACTGGGCTGAATCAAACAAAAAACTGTCTCAGTGACATTATCCCTTAGTCTGACAGAACGATTATCTGCACGATGCTGAGCTAGATTCCTGGTGCTATCGGATCAAACTCACCTCATTAACAACCCAGCCCACCCCATGGTGTCTCTCTCATTCAATACCAGCCCGATTCTCCCACCCATCATGGCTGGAGGTACTCACCATCTCCCGGGTGACCCTGGATATTCATTGTTCGTTGACACTGGGGCAATCTTTAAAAGGCCATTGAGCACACGGTTGAGCTTTCTCAGTGAGGAGCTGCCCTGCGCAGTTTACCCTGAGCATGGGGGATAAGGCAATTACACTGCGGTTTGTCGACAGGGGCACGGAGGTCCTGGTGGATGGGCTAGTACAGAGGGAGACCATTCTCTTCCCAGAGGGTCCACACCACCTGACCCACTGATCATGGTCTGAGCTCCCCACCCAGCTCAGTGCAGTTTCTGGGGTCTGAGGAAATGCCCAGCAATACAGGACAAGCATCAATAACCTTCCCCACTCTGTCAGGATAAGGGTCACCATATTCTCTCTGCTCCCTCACCCTCACCGTATAACAGGTAAAGCACCATCCCACCCCGCCGTGATCTCTCTCTCCCTCTCTCTCCCACTCTCTATCCCTCTCTCTCTCTCACCCTCTCTCTCTCTCCCCCTGTCTTCCTCCTCCCTCCACTTTACCCCCCCACGTTAATTACACTGCATGGATACAACACTGTGAACTGATTCCCTCCGGACCCCTCACCATGTCCCTGTCCCCTTCACCTAAACCAGCACTAACAGCAGGGACACCCACTCCCACTCTCACCCCCTCCCTCCCTTCCTCCCATTCCAGGAGAAACAGCCTGGAATATGTCAGAAAGGGCCTATCCGGGTGGTGGAGTGCCCGATATCCGTTCCCTCACCCCCCACCCCCGCCATGTGGGGAGGCCCTGGTACGAGTTGGATGGGACCGGGACGTCTCGTGTGGAGATTCTGAAACATCCACGTCCCACCGACCGAGTCAGGAGCAATGTTCAGCGAAGGGCAATTCTCACTTTAAACCCACTGGCAGCTCTGTTTCCCCCCCGGCACAACTTAGAATCCGTGGCCCTGATGCCGTCTCCCTTTTGTGTCGAGCTGGTACAAATGGAATCCCCACGGTCTCGGTGGGCAGGAGGGTGGGCTCACAACACATCGTCACCACCACGTCCCAGGAAGGGAGCACCGAGACTCCCTCCTACACCTCCCCCTATAAACAGCTCAGATACTGAAACTAATGTGTGATAGTTACTGCTCTCCCCACTTGTCCTGACATCTTCAACAATCTGTGATCATATACATCCAGCGCTCTCTGCTCATGCAAACTCTTTATTACGGTACGGCCTGTATTAAACTGCCTTTCAATGTTATTCCTACCACAGTACATCACCTCACACAGCTCTGCATTGATCCCCATCTGCCTTATAACTGAACACAACACCAACGTGTCACTGTCGTGTTAGAGTTCCACACTCTCCTCCATAGACTTTACAATTCTTTCAGGTTCGGTGCCACCTACAAATATTGAGATTGAAATAGCGTCACAGTCCCCATGAAACAACTGAAATCTTGCCCCACACACACGAGTCTGAGCAAGTGAAATACTGATATATTCCCACGGAAAGAGTCGAATAATGACGTGCTATCAATGGAGCAACAGAAGTACTGACACATACGAGACAGAGAAGATGAATTATTGACAAACCACAGAGCAAGAGAAATCCGGTTAGGTCCCACTTATCCACTTCATCAGGGTATAATGTGATGAAGTTGAAAGTGTGTACTGTACCTTTAAGAGAGGGTGAATGCTGTTCTGAACTGAGAGCTTACAAGCACCTGTGGTATGAGAGGATGGCAGACCCAGAAACAATATATTGCTATAGAGCTGGAGTCGGGTAATAAGCAGTTAAGAGAAAGAGGGTCCCAGAGTTGTGAATAGTTGATGTAAAATGATCACTTTCAGAGTGAAAAAATAAATTGATGTTTTTATTTAAACAGTGGAAGTTGGCGGATCTGTCCCTCATATTTTAACAGTTTACGAGGTGAATTGAGCATGTCTTTGTGTCATTGAAGTTCCCAGATGAGCTTCACGCCGTATCCTCACCATCCCCATGTGTGGATCTGTGCACTTCCACACACATCATTTATTGTATCCGCTACACCCGATGGGGCCTCATCTATATTGGGGAGACAGGCCGCCTACTTGGGGAACGTTTCAGAGAACACCTCTGGGACACCCGGACCAACCAACCCAACCACCCTGTAGCCCAACACTTCAACTCCCCCTCCCACTCCACCAAGGACCTTGGGCTCCTCCATCGCCAGACCATGGCAACATGACGGTTGGAGGAAGAGCGCCTCATCTTCTGCCTGGGAACCCTCCAACCACAAGGGATGAACTCAGATTTCTCCAGTTTCCTCATTTCCACTCCCTCCACCTTGTCTCAGTCAAATCCCTCGAACTCAGCACCGCCTTCCTAACCTGCAATCTTCTTCCTGACCTCTCCGCCCCCACCCCACTCCGGCCTATCACCCTCACCTTAACCTCCCTCCACCTAGCGCATTTCCAATGCCCCTCCCCCAAGTCCCTCCTCCCTACCTTTTATCTTAGCCTGCTGGACACACTTTCCTCATTCCTGAAGAAGGGCTTATGCCCGAAACGTCGATTCTCCTGTTCCTTGGATGCTGCCTGACCTGCTGCGCTTTTCGAGCAACACATTTTCAGCTCTGATCTCCAGCATCTGCAGTCCTCACTTTCTACTCGGGTAATAAGCAGTTAAGTGAAAGAGGGTCCCAGAGTTTGTGAAGTTTTGATGTAAAGTGTTCACTTTCAGAGTGAAAAAATAAATTGATGTTTTTATTTAAACAGTGGAATTTGGGAGTTCTCTGTTCCTCATATTTTAACAGTTTAGGAGTCGAATTGAGCATTTCTTTATGTTTCATTTAACTTACAAGATGAGCTTCACGCCATGTCCAAACAATTCCTGTCAGTGTTTGTGTGAGTCTCTGTGTGGGGCAGGTCTGGCAGTCTCTGTGGTGCTTAAAGTGATGAAATGCCACCCTCTGCTGGCCTCCACACGCCACTGCAAGGCATTGGCAGAGGGTGAAAACCAACAGGGATTCATTCAGAGAGGGGGAGGGAAAGAGCAGCTGCTCACAGCACCATCCAAACTGATGTCTTATACATGTACTGATCTAAATGTCCTTTAAACGTTGTAACTGTCCCTGCTTTCACCACTTGCTCTGTAAGTTCATTCCACACACAAGCCAGATTCTGTCTAAAATAATTAACTCTTATGACTTTTGTAAATCTTTTTCCTTGCCCCTTAAAATATCCCTCAGTTTTGAATCCCCAACTCTAGGGAAAAAACATCAGCCCTTCAGCTTATCTGTACCCCTCATTATTTTGTAAACTTCTGTGAAGTTACCCCTTAACCTCATCCTCTCCAGTGAAAAAAGTCCCAGCATACCCAGCCTCTCCTTATCGCTCACTCCCTGCATTCCCAACAACATCTAGGTTCATCTGTTCTCAATCCTCTCCAGCTTAATAATATCAAGGTCAATAATATCAAAGTGAATAGTCAAGGTATTTTCTAAGGGTAGGGGAGACCAAAACTAGAGGGCAGAGGTTTAAGGTGAGAGGGGAAACATTTAAGCGACCTAAAGGGCAGCTTTTTCACCCAGAGGGTGGTGTGCCTATGGAATGAGCGGGCAGGATGACCAGACTGGACACAGTATTCCAGAAGAGGTCTCACCAATGTCCTGTACATCCTCAACATGACATCCCCATTCCGATACTCAAAGGGTCTGACCAATGAAGACAAGTGTGTGAAACACCTTCTTAACTGCACTATCTATATGAGATGCAAATTTTAAAGAATTAAACCTGACGGCCTAGGTTTCTGTACTACAGCACTGCCAAAGGCTCTACTTTTAATTGTATAGGTCCTGCTGTTGTTTGATTTACCAAATCCAGTGCCTCGCATTAATTCAAACTAAACTCCATCAGCCACCCCTCTGCCCGTTGTGTGATATTACTGCCACCTCCCCTCCCCCTTCAATTTTAAAACGCCTATTCCTCTCCAGACGGCCTGCACACTCCGGCCTTGATTTTCACAAAGACCCTGAGCTTGGTTTGCCTTGTGTGGTTAGGGGGAGGAGGGACAGATTGCAGACACAGTCAGTGGGGAGGAGAGGCTGGACAGTAATCACCGGCCTGGTGTCATTTCATGGTATTAGGAAAAGCGGAGTCGCAAGTTAGAGGTGGGTAAGAGTGATTGGTGTTTTGGGGTCAGAAATTAAGCTCTTCCTTCGTCTCTGCTGTTCAGTAATAAATATCCATTTGAGACCCTTCATTGGGCAGAGTGTTTCTGCAGGATTTCTTTCCGAAATATTGCAGACTACAGATACTAGCAATTAATCAATGGCATAGCACGTCACTCAATATCCTACAGTTGAGACAAATACCTTGCATTTGTTTAACAATACAAAGTGTTTTGTGTAGTTCAGTAATGGTAACCTGATTATAATAAATCCTCACCGAGCTGAAAGTGGGCACTAAAATATGACCCAAAATCTGGGTATGGCAGTGTGGTGGGTAGTGTCCCTGTCTCTGAGCCAGAACTCTGTATTTGATTCCAATTCCTGAACTTGTGTGGTAGTGTTCCTAGCTCTGGACTATAAGGCCTGGATTTAAGTCCTGCCTGTTGCAGAGGTATGTCACATCATGTCAGGACAGTCTGATGAACAAACACAGAGGAGAATACTGTTACAGCTTTATGGGTATTGTTGAGTGATGCTAGTCCCTCCCTCTGGGCACAAAGGTCTCGGTGTAAATCCCACAGAAGTTTCTCATGATAAATCTGAACAAACTGATTAAAATGGATTTAGAATTGTGACTTGATGGATAAGGGAGCGGTGTCAGTATTGAATTTCAGAATTTAGGCCCGGGATGACTGAAAGTACAGCTATTCGTGATCATTGGAGTCACATTTCGCAGCAGTAGTGGTTTATAAAATCAAAATGGCCATGGATAGGGTGAGTATGTCAGGGTTTATCCCCAGGTTAGGAGCGTCCAAAACTAGAGGGCATTGTTTGAAAGTGAGAGGGGAAAGATTTTGATGAGGCCTAAAGGAAACCATTTCACACAGAGGGTGGTGTGCATATAGAATGAGCTGCCAGAGGAAGTGGTGGAGGCTGGTACAACTACAGCATGTAAAAGGCATCTGGGTACTGACAGACCTGCCGAGCTTTTCCCGAAATTTCTGCATTTGTTAAAAAATGCAGTCATTTTAACACAGGTATTCTGAATAAATTAAATATTTTAATTTTTTAATGACGCAGGGCCATGTAAACATATTTCAAATCAGTCGAGACCATTTTCTGCTAAGGGTATGGCTCTGTGTATGACAGCAGCAATGATACACCTACATGGAACAGGGAATGTGATGGAGACATAGTTTGGACAAAGTACAAGGAGACCTCACATGGTCCAGTTTGGGAGAGGATGACATTACTGTGTGATTCAGCTCAGAGAGGGAGAAAATGTAACCTGCCTGAGAAGGAATTGCCTATCACACTCTCTCCTTCATTGTTCCTCATCACATCAATGTGTGCAAGCTAAAAAAAAAAAATTCTACAGTCATCGTTACTTTTATAGAATCACTGCAGTGTTGAAACAGGCCCTTCGGCCTAACAAGTCAATACCAACCTTCCCAACCCATTTCCCTCTATTTGCCCCTGACTAATGCACCTAACCTAGAATTCCCTGAACACTACAGACAATTTAACATGACAATCCACCGAACCTACACAGTTTGTGGGAGGAAACTAGATCACCCATTAAAAGCTCACACAGATAAGGGGAGAATGTGCAAACTCCACACAGACAGTCACCCAAGGCTGGAATCGACCCCAAGCCCCTGCTGCTGTGAAGCAGCAGTGCTGCCCACCGTGCTGCCCTTTGGGTGATCCTGACCAGAATTCACTGGAATCTCCTCACTGCCTAAAGCAAAGGGAATTCAGCCAAATCCAACTCTCCCAGGATGAAATCCCATTGCTAGCAGCTGTGTGTGTACAATATCTTCAGAAGCAGAATAACGTTTTGGACAATCTCAATTTTTACTTTTGTCATGAGTTCCAATAATATCTAGACAAAGTTCTTTCAAATTAATTTGCAGAAATTTTGTTAATCTGTGTGTGTTTTTGTGTGTGTGTGTTTGCATGTGTGTTTGTGTGTTTGTGTTTAGAAAGGGAAATATTAGACCATAAGACATAGGAGTGGAAGTAAGGCCATTCGGCCCATCGAGTCCACTCAGCCATTTAAACATGGCTGATGGGCATTTCAACTCCACTTACCCGCATTCTCCCCAAAGCCCTTAATTCCTTGTGACATCAAGAATTTATCAATCTCTGCCTTGAAGACATTTAGCATCCCAGCCTCCACTGCACTCTGTGGTAATGAATTCCACAGGCCCACCACTCTCTGACTGAAGAAATGTTTCCGCATTTCTGTTCTGAATTTACCCCTTCTCATTCTAAGGTGTAAAGGAAACAATTTCTTAGCGTCCACCCTTTCCAAGCCATTGATTATATATTTGCAATACCCAAACAGTTTGCCATTCATCTTTCCATCATAGTTTGAGTAACATTGCTCTGGATCATAAACGTGTTGTTTTAGCAGATTAAAGAAACTAGCCTGACTTGTTCCTAAAACTGACCCTGACCCAGTCTGAGACCGATATCATCGGCCATATCACCAACTTGGTTACATTTAATATTTGTTGTGAGCAGTGGAGGAGTGGGACTAGAAAAGGAAACAGTGACCCAAAAAGTCGGGGAACTATAGACGGGTGAGCCTGATGTCAGTGGTGGGTAAGTTGTTGGAGGGGATTCTGAGGGATAGCATTTACATACATTTGGGAAGGAAAGGGCTGATCGGGGTAGACAACGCAGCTTTCTGCATGGGAAATCATGCCTCATTAATATGGTTGCGTTTTTTGAAGAGGCGACAAAGAAGATTAATGAAGCCAGTTTGGTAGACATTGTCTATGTGGACTTCATTTAAACAACAAAGAACAAAGAAAATTTACAGCCCAGGAACAGGCCCTTCACCCTCGAAACCTGAGCCGATCCAAATGTACTGTCTAAACCTGTCGCCCAATCCCTAACCATCTGTATCCCTCTGCTCCCCCCCTACTCATACATCTGTCCAGATGCATCTTAAATGAATCGACCGTGCCTGCCCCTCCCACCTCTGCAGGCAATGTGTTCCAAATGCCCACCACCCTCTGTGTGACGTACTTATTGCGTGTATCCCCCTTAAACATTCGTCCTCTCACTTTGAAAGCACGACCTCTCGTTATTGAATCCTTAACCCTGGGAAAAAGCCCGTCTCTATCCACCCTGGCTACACCCTTCACGATTTTGTAAACCTCAATCAGGTCCCCCCTCAATCTCCTTTTATCTAGTGAAAATAAACCGAACTTACTCAGCCTCTCTTCATAGCTAGTATTTCATTCTGATTGGTAGACAGATTAGTACGTTTCAGTCACATCAGATACAGAGGAAGCTAGTCACAATTGGCTTGAAGGAAGAGGGATATGTTTCAGCCTGGAGGCTTGTGAGCAGCAATGTGCTGCAAGAATCAGTACTGAGTTCACTGCATTTCATCATTTATGTAAAGGATTTAGATGTGAATATGGGGCCATAGTTAGTAAATTTATAGATGACATCAGAAAGGTGGTGTAGTAGATTATCTCAGAGTACAACTAGACCACAATTAGATGGGACAAAGGGGCAAGTTCAATTTAGATAAATACGAGGTTTTGCATTTTGTGAACGCACACCAGGGCAGGAATTATACACATAATGATAAGGTCCTGGGGTTTGTTGTGGAACAAAGGGACATAGGACTGCAGGTATATTGTTCCTTGAATGTGGACTCGCAGGTAGACAGAGTGGTGCAGAACACATTTGGCACATTTGTCTTAATCAGTCAGAGCATTGAGTATAGGAATTGTGGTGGGATGTTGTATCTGTACAGGACGTTGTGAGGCCACTTTAAGAATACTGCGTACAACTCGGTTTTCTGCAGAAATAACTTACCCAGATGTTCCAGGACTGGAGATTTGAGCTTTAGGGAGAGGCTGATTAGGTTGAGGTGCTTTCTCCTGGTGTGTCAGAGGCTGAAGGGTGACATTATAGAGGTTTATAAAACCATCAGGGGCATGGATATTCTGAACAGCCACGTTCTGCTCTCCAGGTTAGGGGAGTCCAGAACAAGAGGGCATTAGTTGAAGGGGAGAGGGCGAATGATTTAGAAGGGACCTGAAGATAAATGTTTCACAGAGAGAGTGGTGTGTGTACAGAAAGTGCTGTCAGAGGAAGTGCTGAAGGCGGTTACAATCGCACATTTAAAAAGTATCTGAAAGAGGAGAGATATTTACCAAATGCTGGCAAATGGGACTGGATCAGATTTGATATCTGATCGGAGTGAACAGATCGGACTAACGGGTCTGTTTCCATTCTGCATGACTCTCTGGTTCTATAAGAAGGATGTTGAATAATTCTTAAAGGACCTTTCAAGTGGGAATTCTCTTCAGTGGAAGTTTATTGTGCCTCTATGTTCACATTGATTGAAAGCTGCATCAGTTAAATATTTGACAGAGAAGTGAGTCACGGATATTGGGATATAGACAGGAAAGTGGGGCTGTGACCCCAACCTGATCAGCCACAATCTTAGTGCCTGGTGGAGAAGGCTCAAAGTATCTCACTCCTGTTCCTCAGTCCCATGTTCCTGTGTTCCATTCAGCCCCTCATACCTGCTAGACAGGGACAGTTGGAGGCCTATAATCTGGTGCACAGAAACAGAGGAGACCATTCAGCCTCTCAATACTGTCACACATGCTTTGAAGTGATTTGGGAAGTGTAATTGGAAAATCCAGGCACAGGTATGAAAGAGGCCTCTTATCTCTCTTCACAGAGCTTCCCCTCTCTGCAACTTGTGCTTCATTTGTTGGTCATGTTGTCGATCCAGATTCACTGTGAATACAGCTCCCATACCTCAACCAGAGTTGGCTCACAAAATCCTCTGGTCTCCCTGACTGCAATATTCAGTAATTGCACATTCATGAAAATAACACCCACTAACTTTCCAATAACAGAATGTGAGAACATCAGGAACAGGAACAGATCGTTCACTCCCCAAGCCTGCCTTGCCCTTCACTAAGATCATGACTGATCTGCTCTTGGTCTCAAATCCTCTTTCATACCCAATTCCTCATCGCCCTGAACTCTCTGACAGGTCAATATCCATCTCCCTCCTCTTCAAATACGTTCAGACATCTCACTCCCCGAACACCCTTGAGGAGAGAAATCCTGACATTCAATCCGAACTGTTTGAAGAAAACACTTGCTGCTCCTATATCATGGCCTATTGATATGGACAAAAGAGGTTGAAACAAGGGTTCAGGTAAAAATGACCTGCCCTAATATCAAGGCAGTGATTGAGTTCTGTTGACATCAAGGAGCTGAACAAAACTGAACTTAATGGGAATCAGAGTAACCTCTCCAGTGTTTGGGGTTAAACATGGCACAAAGGAAGATGTTCACCATCTCAGTCCTGGGTCACCTTTGTGGGAGATCCTCAGGGTAGCTTCCCCTTCACAAACATCTTCAGCTGCTTCATCAATGTCTCCCCGCCCTCACCCTCCGCAACATAAGATCAGAAGTGGGGATGGTCACCGAACATTCCACAATGTTCAGAACATTTTGATACCCCCTCAGCTCCTGAGCTGGTCTGTGTCCATGTGCAGCAAGACCCAGACTCCATTGAGACTTGTGCCATTAAATGGTCCGTAACATTCATCTACCAGCACTGCCTGACACTGCACATTTCCACAGTGAAATAAGAGTTCATTCAGCACCTCACGCTGGATTCACAGGAATATGAGGAAGCATTCAGCCCATTGACACTATTGGAGAAGAACAGGGACAGCCCATTCAGTGCCTCCAGTCTATTACTCAGGAAGAGAAGGAGTCTAGTGTGATGGACCACACCAGAGCCCCTCGAAAATATTTGAAGGCGGTCACCTAGACTCTATTTTTTTTTATTTTAAAGGGAATATAAAGTTACTGTTCCAGATGCAATGTGACAGGTCAAACTACTCGGTGTGAAGCTAAACACTATTTATTGAAACGGGAAAGATAAAATGAAAGCAAAGAAAGAGGAATTTAGAAAATCATAATTCCATTAGACAAGTTAACAGAATAACAAATCAAGGAACTATTACTAATGAACTGTACCAATATAGGAAAATCCCAAAAACACAGCCTCTGGCAGAAAGGAAAATTCAGACACAGATCGTCACAAACATTTCTCTAATCCGGGAATTAAAAACAGCACCAAGAGAAAATTCAGAGAGAGTAGCACCCAGGTGATAGTCACTGAAGATTCCAACTCTGTGCAGACCCCAATAGTTTCTGATGTTACTGAGAAACCAAAACCCAGAGATCCTAACCTGTGAGAGGTGGCCACACCCATTCAGGCTGCATTAAAATAAACCCAAGACCTCCCTAGCTGTTTACTCAGTGGTCTTAACTAACCAGTTTGGTAACGATCATTCAATCTCTCTCTGAAAAGAAACCAGGACAAAATTACCTCTCAAAGCCTGCAGCACCATCACACTTGTCAGTATATTGAGCTGTCAAACAGGAACCAGGGGTAACCCAATCAGGCCCTTGGTCCTGTCCAATCGGAAGAGGAAGAAGCCAGTCAGTCCCTTGAGTCTCTTACACAGGAACAGGAGGAGGCCATTCAGCCCCTAAAGCCACTTCCACAGCAACAGGATGAGGCCATTCAGCTCCTTCAGTCTCTTACACAGGAACAGGAGGAGGCCATTCCCCCCTCAACGCACTTGCAAAGGGACAGAATGAGGTAATTGATGCTGATTCCTGATGAATGGCTTATGCCCAAAACGTGGATTCTCCTGCTCCTCGGAGCTGCCTGACCATCTGTGCTTTTCCAGCAATCTACTGTCTACTACAATCTCCAGCATCGGCAGTCCTCACTGTCTCCAGATTGATGCTCTAACATGATGAACAAGTGGGGCAGAGGCTGCACAGACAGACTGCTCCACGTTGTTCCTCCTGGCTCCGTTGATCATGATACACACGTGGGACTTTAACGTGGTTTTCTAGTGTTGAGGAGGGAAGGATTATGTCTTGTGTGAAGTCTCAAGAAGGCACCTTCCATCTCTGAGAAGCCAGCCTTTTTCTATGCAGGGTGGAAGCTGGTGGGAATGGTTACCTGTTTCAGATGGAAGGTATTATGGCTGATGTTAGGGATTGTGAACAACATGGCGTTCAGTGCGGGTTCACACGCCAACAGCACAATAACATGGGGAGAGTTAATTTAGGCATATAAACTATTAGGAAAGTCACGTTAGAGTGATGAATCGACTCTCTGTGTTTAAATAACGCTGATCTTTCTCATGTTGATCTTGTCGAGTGCACGTCCTGTTCAGTGTAACCTGTGTGCCTTACTCTGTCCAAGTCTATTTCCAAACTATGATCTGCCTGGCCTTGCTTACTATGATCTGCCTCCACTGCTCATAAATAAAGTGTTTCCCTGTACTGAGGTACACGTGACAATAAATCAGATCAATCAATCCTGAGTAAAGTATGGAATTTCTCACCCTATCAATGTGTCTTTTGGAAATATACCTGCTACACCTCGTGTTTCAGCGTCACCATTTCAGATTTTACAGCTCTGCAGATTAAACTCTCAGGTTCATCACTCTACCCTCATGATACTGCCATCTGTATCTGTGGTAAGGAGATCATTCCTTACAAAGGAGATCAAATCTGTAGAGAGCGCCCCAAATGCTCTCTCAGCAAGGCTCTACAACAGCAGGAAGATGGCTTTACTCATGTACTCGAATCATCTTACAATGAAGCACAGCATATCATTGACTACACCCATTACTTACACAGGGTTTGATTCGGAGCAGTCAGCATAGACTTGTGAGTGGGAGATCATGCTTCCCAAATTTGTTAGAGTTCTTTGATGAAGTGACCAAGAAGGTTTACGAGGACAGAGCTGTAAATTTAGTCTCTATGTATTTCAGTAAGGCCTTTGATAAGGTTCCACATGGCAGGCTGCTCTGGAAGGTTCCATCACGTGGAATGCTGGGGGAACTGTCCAATCGGATACACAGTTGGGTTGATGATCGGAAGCAGAGGGTTTAGTGGAAGGATGATGGTCAGACTGAAGGCTGTGTCCATTGCTGTTTGTTATCTATGATTTGGTTGAGAATGTACAAGGCATGATTAGTAAGTTTGCAGATGATACTAAAATAAGTGGTAGCGTGATCAGTGAGGAAGTTTATCAGAAATTGCAGCAGGACCTTAATCAGGTGGGGAAGTGGGCCGAGAAATGGCAAATGGAATTTAATATAGATGTGTGAGGTCTTGCATTTTGGAAACTCAAATCAAGGTAGGAGTTTCACGGTGAATGGGAGGGTCTTAAGGGGTTCAGTGGGCAGAGAGACCTTGGTTTCACGGGCTCTCTAAGAGTAGAGTCACAGGTTGACAGGGCAGTGAAGAAGGCTTTTGGCACATTGGCCTTCATCAGTCAGGACTTTGAGGATAGAAGTTGGGAATTTATGTTGCAGTTGCACAGGACTTTGGTAAGGCCGCACTTGGAGTATTGTATTCAGTTTTTATAACCTTGTTATAGGGAGGATGTTATGAAATTAGAAAGAGTGCAGAAGAAATTTACAAAGACGTTGCCAGGACCCAATGGTCTAAGTTATAGGGAGAGGTTGGACAAGCTAGGACCTTTTCTTTAGCGTGTAAGAGACTGAGGGAGTCCTTATAGAGCTGTATAAAATCATGAGGGGTATGGATAGAGTTAATGCTCTCAGTCTTTTTCAAAGGTGTACAGAATCGAGGATTAGAGGGGATCAGTTTAAGGTTAGAGGGGAAGGAATAAAAGGGAACCTGAGTGGTCACTTCTTTACACAGAGTGCTGGAACATGGATGAGCTGCCAGCAGATGTAGTTGGTGGTGGGGCGGCGGGGGGTGTACATTAACAACATTAACAACATTTCAATGCATTTGGATAAAAATGTCGATAGGAAAGGACTGGAAGGATATGGGCCAACTGCAGGGAAATGGGGCTAATGTGGATGGACATTTACAAGGTGAAGATGAACCCCTCTGTTAATAGAAACCAAACACCCACAAAAGCTCGCCTCACCTCGTAATCTGTTAAAATATGAGTGACACCGATCTCCTATATTCCACTATTTAAACAAAAATTAACAAGTTTGTTTCTTAACTTTAATAGTGAACAATAAACAACATCTATTGACAAATACAAGCCCCTCTTTTCTTAGCTACTTAATATCTGACTCCAACTCTGTAAATATATGCTGTTCCAACAGCCCACATATAAAACATTACAATCTCGAGAGCACACAGTCTCTATCTTCCCCACTGTGCTCACTCATTCAGCTGCTGATCTCCCCGGGTCATTTTATTATTGCATGTAGGTTTAGATGAACATGTATCTTTGATAGAGAGTGTTTGGGATGGCCAGTTAGCACTGCAGCTCTACAGCAGTTGCTCTGCTGTTGGATGGCAATAGCTCTCCCTGTAGTGTTCAAAATGCTGGGTATGTATACTCCCCATGATATAGTAATTCCCATAATTTGGTTGCTTACCAGGTGTCCAAATAATAATATTCAAATTCCATTGGCTTCTGGTTTACTGAGCGTTATTTAAACTCTTTGGTTGCATTTGAATGGCTGTCAAAACAGCAACCAAAACTCAGTTATCCATTTCTCAGCTAATGGTAACATGTGGAACAGTTTGACCTTTAGCTAGCATCTGTGGCTTTAATTTCTATTCGGCAAAACCCGTTCTGTTTTAAAGTACTCTACATATTTTTGGCTTCACAACATCTCCCCGCTTCAGAAAATAAAGTGAACCAGCAGAATGAAAAGATGACTACATTTCTTCTCCTCTAATTTTAAATCCCAATTTTATGAAATACAAAAGTATTTATCTCAGTTATATATATTAATTCTGCACACCATTATAACACTGGAATAAGGTAAATCTTATCTACACTTTTTCCTTTAAATCCGCGATAACACATCTGCTATCACATTGTAGGAGCCGCAGCATGTACCTTTTGTAAGTTTAAAGTCAGGAAGGTAAAACTCCAATGAAATAGTCTCATATTCTGGTCTTTAAATATTCCAAAAATGCGAGAGATTTGTCATTGTCCAAAACCATCTCCGACAATTTGTTTGTCATATACACGTTAAATTAATGTCAGGCCAGTTTGAAGTAATTACCTACCCCTGGTGGCAATACTAATACGTCATCCCCACGGGATATCCTCAAAGTTTCAGAGTTTTTAACTGCCACCTGCTTCACTCTATGTTGTGCTCTTCAGATACTATTCAGATATAGTATTTAGCAAACTCACCTACTCCATTTACTCTCTCCTTCACCTCACACACAGAATCCAAGTGTGAGATTTCCGACTTTGGTCCTGTCAATTTATATTTTATTAATTTCAACGGACCTCTCAAGTCATGTACGAATATTAACTCAAAGGAAGTAAAGTGAGTAGATTTATTTGGGGCATCTCTAATGGCAACAATATAATGGGACACCTTTATTCCAATCATTCGGGTCATCATAACAGTACGCTGTAAACATGGTCTTCAGCGTCTGATGCTAACTTTCAAAGACTCCCTGGGATTCAGGATGGGACGCACTTGATTTAAACTGCGGCATGTTGAAGCTATCCATGACTTCCTTAAACAGCTGAGCGGTAAAATGAGATCTTTCGTCTGACTCAATCTTACTGCCTAGCCCACAGCGAGTAAAGAAAGCTACCAACCCCTCCACCTCCCTTTTTATCTTAACATTCCGTAATGGAATTGCCTCTGGAAATCTGGTGGACATATTCATTATGGTCAGCAAATATAGTTTTCCACTTCTATGTTAGGAAGTGGAGCTACACAATTAATCATAACCCACGTGAAATGTTCTTCGAATGCAGTAATTGGCACGAAAGGTGCTGGTTTTATTCCTGCCTGTTACTTACCTACCATTTGGGATGTATATCATGTACAAAAAAAACACGTCCTTGTGCATTCCAGGCCAGTGGAAATGCTTCTGTACCTTAGCCTGAGTCTTCTGTACACCTAAGTGACCGCCTGCAATTAGTTTATGTGCTAGCCATAACACTGTACGTTACTGCTAACACAATCTGGTGCACTTCGGCCAATTTCCCTTCTGCAGTAACCTATCGGGGTCTCCATTTTAATTTTATGATTCTATCTTTAAGTTAATAACATTCAACAATATATTCTGATTCCTTTTCTGTGTGTGTGTATATATCTGTTGTAAGTCCATGAGCCTTTCTGGACTAAACCCCTCTGCCTGATCCTCTGCCTGTTCAGGTTTATCCTGCACCGTTACATCAAACAGGGGGTCAGTTCACTGCACATCAACTCATTTGTCTTTTTCTTTCGGTTTTACTTCCTGCTGTAACTTATGACAGTGGGATCTTGTTACTACACACTCTGGAAAGATTCCTCGGTATTTTTCTTTTAACACCCCAATTCCGTAGACTTCTGTTCGCTTCTCCACCACAAGGGGTGCGTCTCCCACCTCGCCTCCTGCTAAATCGTTCACAAGAACAAACTGTATTCCTGGAACTGACACTCTGTTACTCACTGTCACTGTTACTTCCCTAATCTTGATTTGGCATTCCATCCTGATGTAACACAAGGGAATGATTAATTTCTGTCCCCATTCCATAAATTAACACACTCTTGATTATCATGCCAGAAAGAGTGAAAAAATCTTTCATCTCTTACTATTAGAGGGTGAGAGAAAGTGAGGGCTGCAGATGCAGGAGATGAGAGTTGTAAAGTGTGGGGCTGGAAAAAGCACAACACGTCGGCAGCATCCGAGGGGCAGGAGAGCTAACGTTTCAGGTATAAATCCTTCATCAGGAAAGTGGGGGGTAAGGGAGGGGGAAGGAGTTTGAGAAATAAATAGAAGGGTGGGGTGGAGCTGTGTGGAAGGGAGCTTGGAAGGCAATAGGTAGATGCAGGTGGGATGTGATGGTGATAGGTCGGACAGGAGGGTGATAGGACACCTATCGGTGGGAGGACAGCTGGAACCCTCAAACTGTACAGCATCAAAGTTGACTTCACCAAATTCCAAATCTCCCCTCCACCAACCTCTCCCAGATCCAAACGTTCAAACTAGCACTGCCCTCTTGGACTGCCCTAACTAACCATCTTCCTTCCCACCTATCGACTCCACCCTACCCTCCAACATATCACTATCACTCCCACCTACATCATCTTATTGTCTTCCCAGTGACCCTCCCACCAGCTCAGCTACTCCCCTCGTATTTATCTTTCAGCCCCATTGTCCCCCTGCCATGTTCCTGACGATGGGTTTCTGCCTGATATCCGATTGTCCTGCTGTCTGGATGCTGCCTGATCTGTTGTGCTTTTCTGGCACCTCACTTCTCAACTATTAGAGACTGAGCAGATCCCATATCTCACAAAATTATAACTTCTTGTCCTTCTCCCCCTGTTCTTTCTGAGTAAACTTTATCCACAGAGGTGAATTCTTTTGAGAGATCAGGCACTGCCTCCTTACTCAGCCCTTGCCTCGGCTGTGCACTCTCCTGCAGCTCCTCGGCTCCACTTGGGGTCTCCTTTACCAGTTTCACTAATGCCATTGGGCTTAACCTCTTCTGCCACAGCATTCCCCAAAGTGCCTTCATTCAACTCCCATCACGGTGTGTCCCCGCTTAGTGCAGTGAAACCACCTTTTCCCAGTGCCCTTCTTAAACCACCAGCATTGTAATTTTATGTGTTACACTCCCTTATAGTGAGAACACCTGAGGCCTTTCACCACCTTTCAACCCCCTTGGGCTTCTTCTTTCACCTGTGGTAAAGTATTGTGCGCTACTGTTCGCTTTGTAATGTGTGATCTTCCCTTCTCCCAATTTCTATCCCTCACAGGATGCAACTCCTGCCAGAAGCTAAATATCATCTCATGCCACAGTGCATATTTACCTGCCCTTTCTGCCGTGCTTCTCACTTCTTGAACTTTCGGTACATTCACATGAATTCTTACTATCTCTGGAAGAGAGTCTTTCAACTTCTCCGGCAAATTAATCTCCCTTCAAGCCTCACAGGTCTTATCCATTTTTAAGGCCAGCACCCACCTGTCAAAATGACTGGTTACTTCTTTCAAACTCAATATAAGTCTGACCTGGTTCCGTCTCTATTTTTCTGAACTTCTGTCTATATGCTTCTAGTACCAATTCATAACCAATCAAAATAGCCAATTTGACATCTTGATAATCTCTTGATCCCTCATCTGATAGCGCTGCACATACCTCACCAGCTGTGCCCACCAGCTTAGTCTGAACTAGCATTAGCCACAAGTTCACTGGACACGTCATCTGCCTAGCCATTTTTTCAAATGAAATAAAAAAGGTTTTGACATTTTTGTCACCGAAATATGGCAAGTTATTAGAACATAGAACATAGAACATAGAACAATACAGCACAGAACAGGCCCTTCGGCCCACGATGTTGTGCCGAACTTCTATCTTAGATTAAGCACCCATCCATGTACCTATCCAAATGCCGCTTAAAGGTCGCCAATGAATCTGACTCTACCACTCCCACGGGCAGCGCATTCCATGCCCCCACCACTCTCTGGGTGAAGAACCCACCCCTGACATCTCCCCTATACCTTCCACCCTTCACCGTAAATTTATTTCCCCTTGTAACACTCTGTTGTACCCGGGAAAAAGTTTCTGACTGTCTACTCTATCTATTCCTCTGATCATCTTATAAACCTCTATCAAGTCACCCCTCATCCTTCGCCGTTCCAACGAGAAAAGGCCGAGAACTCTCAACCTATCCTCGTACGACCTACTCTCCATTCCAGGCAACATCCTGGTAAATCTTCTCTGCACCCTCTCCAAAGCTTCCACATCTTTCCTAAAGTGAGGCGACCAGAACTGCACACAGTACTCCAAATGTGGCCTAACCAAAGTCCTGTACAGCTGCAACATCACCTCACGACTCTTGAATTCAATCCCTCTGCTAATGAACGATAATACTCCATAGGCCTTCTTACAAACTCTATCCACCTGAGTGGCAACCTTCAGAGATCTATGTACATAGACCCCAAGATCCCTCTGTTCCTCCACCTGACCAAGAACCCTACCATTAACCCTGTATTCCGCATTCTTATTTGTTCTTCCAAAATGGACAACTTCACACTTGGCAGGGTTGAACTCCATCTGCCACTCCTCAGCCCAGCTCTGCATCATATCTAAGTCCCTCTGCAGCCGACAACAGCCCTCCTCACTGTCCACAACTCCACCTATCTTTGTATCATCTGCAAATTTAGTGACCCACCCTTCGACTCCCTCATCTAAGTCATTAATAAAAATTACAAACAGCAGAGGACCCAGAACTGATCCCTGCGGAACTCCACTTGTAACTGGACTCCATGCTGAATATTTACCATCTACTACCACTCTCTGACTTCGACCGGTTAGCCAGTTTTCTATCCAATTGGCCAAATTTCCCTCTATCCCATGCCTCCTGACTTTCCGCATAAGCCTACCATGGGGAACCTTATCAAATGCCTTACTAAAATCCATGTACACTACATCCACTGCTCTACCCTCATCCACATGCTTGGTCACCTCCTCGAAGAATTCAATAAGACTTGTAAGGCAAGACATACCCTTCACAAATCCGTGCTGGCTGTCCCTAATCAAGCAGTGCCGTTCCAGATACTCGTAAATCCTATCCCTCAGTACCCTTTCCATTACTTTGCCTACCACAGAAGTAAGACTAACTGGCCTGTAATTCCCGGGGTTATCCCTATTCCCTTTTTTGAACAGGGGCACAACATTCGCTCCTCTCCAGTCCCCTGGTACCACCCCCGTTGCCAGTGAAGACGAGAAGATCATTGCCAACGGTACTGCAATTTCCTCTCTTGCTTCCCACATAATCCTAGGATATATCCCGTCAGGCCCGGGGGACTTGTCTATCCTCAAGTTGTTCAAAATGTCCAACACATCTTCCTTCCTAACAGATATCTCTTCTAGCTTATCAGTCCGTTTCACACTCTCCTCTTCAACAATACAGTCCCTCTCGTTCGTAAATACTGAAGAGAAGTACTTGTTCAAGATCTCTCCTATCTCTTCCGACTCAATACACAGTCTCCCACCACTGTCCTTGATCGGACCTACCCTCGTTCTCGTCATTCTCAGGTTTCTCACATACGCATAGAATGCCTTGGGGTTATCCTTGATCCTATCCGCCAGGGATTTTTCATGCCCTCTCTTAGCTCTCCTAATCCCTTTCTTCAGGTCCCTTCTGGCTATCCTGTATCCCTCCACTGCTCTGTCTGAACCTTATTAACATAGTTGTATACATCCCTATGTTCTCCCTTCATCTCCATCCTGTTAACTTAACTTGCTTGTCTAATTCCCAACTTCTGCATTTCAAATCCTCTCTCTCTTTCTTTTTCTTCTCTTTCTCTTTCTTCTCTCTATTTCCTTCCCTTTAGTTATTTTCTATCTCCAGTTGCCACATTTGCAATTTAAGTTTTTTCTAACTCCACTGCAGTTCCCTATTTCTCTGATACAT
This sequence comes from Chiloscyllium punctatum, assembly GCF_047496795.1. Classification (NCBI taxonomy): domain Eukaryota; kingdom Metazoa; phylum Chordata; class Chondrichthyes; order Orectolobiformes; family Hemiscylliidae; genus Chiloscyllium; species Chiloscyllium punctatum. The sequence goes on from NW_027309819.1 coordinate 519,454, forward strand.
CAAAGTGCTTAACCAACTCCATTACAATTTCAGCTTCCCTTTTCTCCCTGGTTAAACCCAATTCCAACCTATTTGCTAATTCTAAAAAATGTCCTCCTTCTGTCTTTCTAAACTTCCTTGGAAAATTTGGGAACCTCTTTAGTAATGTTAAAAGCCATTTCCCTCACTTTTGATTTACTCAACCACAAGTAACAAAATTAAACGAATTTTCCCACTGGTTTTATTTGAAGATCAAAGTCACTAATTCCAATGAGTTGGAATTTGCTGGGACCTGTTGTATCTCAAATTTGTTCAAGTCGGTCCAAGTGCCACACGGCAAGGCCCCAAACTGTCATGACATCAATGTCGCACCCCTCTGTTAATTAAAATCACACACCTAGAAAAGCTCACCTCACATCATAATCTGTTAAAACGTGAGCGACAGAGAACTCCTAAATTCCACTAATAAACAACAAATAACAATTCATATCTGTGCAAGTTAGCTCGCTGAGCTTGAAGGTTTGTTTTCAGAAGTTTCGTCACCATGACTAGGTGACATCATCAGTGAGAGAATCTGCTGACGCTCTGGTGGTATGTCCCACCTCTCTATTTAGAGGTGTTGGTTTCTTAAAGTGGGTGATGTCATTTCCGGTTATTTTAACAAGAAAATGTAGACAGGATCTAAATTGATGTGTCTATTGATGGACTTCTGGTTAGAACGTCATTCCTCTAAGAAGGTCCTTGCATGTCTTAGTATGTGTGTGTGCTTTGTCCCAGTCAAAGTGGTGCCTTTCTTTGTCTGTATGTATGGAACATAGTGATCGTGCGTCATGTCTTTTGGTGGCCAGTTGGTGTTCATGTATCCTCATAACACGACAACAGGACAGTTTCAATGTTCGAAAAGTGATTTTATACACGCTGTTTAATCAATGTTTGTGTGAAGTTAAGTAGCATTTTTCACACGTGCACAACACATTGTAAATGAACAACAGAAACACAGTTAACGAAAAATGATGCACATGATGTATAAAATTGATAAAACATTAAAACATGATTTGATCCTCTCAACGTTCCCTCCTTTTCTGGAATTCCCGACTCTACTCTCTCATTCTTACCAGGATGAGTGCTCCAAATTTTTGATTCTAGTGTCCCAAATTATTTCAGTTAATCCCCTTCAATATATTGGCCTGTTGGGTTCTTTCCAAAGCTAGTGTCTGTCATATCATGGGAGATAAATATTCTGGCATCAGACTCAGCATTTGAACATATTACTCTGTTGTACACGCACTGTACCAAGGACCACAGCACACAGGCATTGCCAAACCATTGGGGAATGTTCATCTACTTCTTTCGATCATGTAGTTTTCTCATTTTCCACATCTCCAGATCTATATCCTCTCTCTCGTTCTCCCTTTGCATCTAGTTAAGAAATCCACCAATTATTCTTCGTGTCCCATCTCCCAAAACCACTTCTTTCAGTTTATATCTAACGCTCTCTTCAAGATGTAATGTGGTTATAATTAAGCAATGTAACTACAAAGACATGCGGGAGGAGCTGGCCAGAGTTAATTGGAAGGGGAGCAGAGCAGCAAAGACCATGGAGCAGCAATGGGAGGAGGTTCTGGGGATAATTCGGAAGATAATACCAGAAATTCAACCCCAAGAAGATGAAACATACTCATGGGAGAACAAGGCAGCCATGAGTGATAAGGCATCAAACCAAAAGATAGAACATACAATGTGGTGAAGATGATTGGGAATCCAGAGAATTCGTTGCCTCTGAAACTACATAACGCTGGCATCACTGACACTTCAGAGCTCTTAATCATGGTCAGGGAGAGAAACAGAGGAAACACATTCACTTTAAACACAGAAGATGGTATTTCTCAAGGAAAAGGATTCAGGTGAATTAAACATTTGCATTAAGATCAGTTAAATGCTTTTGTGGAATGTGTCAGATTGGAAGCAAGACCCGGGGAGACAGACCCTCAGCAGAATGAGAGTTTGAAAATGAAAGTATTTCCACATCAGAAACCAGGTTAGGTCACTGAGTGCAGGGCTGATGGGTGAATGGGTCTCAGTGAGACTTGGGGAACAGACAGCAGAATTGCATTGCAGATATTGCAGCTCGAAACTGCATATTCATGTAGTGCTGTAGACCACAGCAGCAGGAGAAGCAGACCTTCATTCAACCACAACCTATAACTTTTTGCCAGGGTAACACTCCCGTCTGTCATTACCATCAACACCATCTATGGCTCAGTGACGAGTGTGGGTGAACATGTCAGAGTCAGATTCACATGAACTTTAACCTGATGCTAACTCATTAAAGCTACCAGACTTGACCAACAGATCTGAACGAAGTACTGCAGTCCTGTCACGTTCAGTTATAAAATGGTGATGGACGATTAAACAAATGACTGGAGGAGAGGGCTCCACAAACATTCCCATCCTAAATAATGGAACAGACCTGCACATCAGTGTGAAAGAGAAGGATGTTTCATCTGCACCATCCTCTGCCAGAAGTATTGAGTCGATGATACACCTCACCCTCATCATGATGCCCACAGAACCACAGATGTCAGTCTTCAACCAATTTCAATTGCTGCACGGGACATGAAGAAACAGCTGAACAGAGTAGATATGACACAGGCAATGAGCCCTGACACCATTTCTGCAATAGGACTGTAAACTTGTGCTGCACAACAAGCTGTGTCCCTGGGGAAATTGTTTCATTCCAGTTCCAACTCCGACATCTCCCTGGCAGTGTGGAAAATTACTCAGCTATGTCCCGCTCCGTAAGAGGGGGATAATTACATTCTGACCAATTACCACTCCCTCAGTCCCATCACGACAGTCAAATTGGTTGGAGTTCTTTTTGACAGAGCTGGCAAAAAGCAGAGAAATAACCAGCTCAGTGTGGTTTCTAATAGGCCCCCATGTGGAGATGGTGCTGTTGTGGTAATGTCACTGAATTACTAATCCAGACCAGGCTCATGCTCTGGCAGCTGGTGGAAGTTAAAAACAATTAATAAAATATCGAGATCTAAAATCTGGTGTCAGGCATCGTGACCTTGAAGCCAATATCGATTGTAAACAGAATTTCCTTCTCCAAAGTACTTTTAGGAAGTGAATCTCCCATGATTTCCTGGGCTGGCCTAAAACTGACTCCAAAGACACTGACATGTGATAAACATTTCAATGGTCTCTGAAACAGTCAAGCAAAGCACTCATTTGTATCAAACTACTCCGAGGTCTGAAAGAATGAAACCGGACAGAACACCCGGCCTCTGCATCAGTGTCGGAAACGGGAATGAGAACACAGTCCTGTCGACTCTGCAGAGACCTCCTTCCTAACATCTGAGAGCTTGTGACAACATTTACAGAGCTTTCCCACAGACTGCACAGAAACAGCGGGAAAGGAGTAGGTCATAAAACACATTGAGCCTCCCCATTCTAGTTCATGGAAAAAGTCTCCTCAATGCACTTACCCCACACGATATACATATCTGTTAATGTGAGTAACCTTGGGAAGCTATAAAATAAGTGGTGCAGTAGTACGTTTGGTCCATCGAGTTTGCTATCCAATTCATTGTAATGATGGTTGGCCCTTCATTTCCACACCGTACTCCTGCTCTCCCACCATCCCTTTACTGTCTCTAAATCCTTATCTATAATCAATGTCTGGGTTTCCAGGTGCGAGCGAATTCCCCAGGTTCACCAGTCAGTGAGTGCAGACATTTATTCTCATCTCAATGCAGGGGGACCTGCTTCCAATCTGACTCACCCTGTCAGAGTTTTGTATATTTCACTGAGATCTCCACTCATTTTCCTAAACACCGTGGAATACTTATCCAGTCTCCCCAATCTGTGCTCCCACAACAAGTCCGTCATCCCAGAGATCAGTCTGGTCATCCTTCACTGCTCTCCATCAATGTCAGGTTTGCCCTTTATTAGGTAAGGAGACCAAAACTACACACAATTTTGCACAATGTTCGGGATGATATCTCACCAGGCCCTGTACAGCTGCAGTAAGACACCCTTACTTCTGGACTCACATCCCCCTGAAATGAAGGTCAACACATCATTTATCTTCATCACTGCTTTCTGTTTCTGCAATATTGTTTTCAGCGTCTGGTGTACAGGGAGATGCGGATCCTTTTTAATGTTACAGCTCCCCACTTGGTGGGTCTATATACACTGGGCAGTGTGCCAATCTCCATGCCCAGTATTGTCATCTGGTTGCAGAACTCACTGCACTGCATGGGCCTCAGAGGTTTATGCAGAAGGAAAAAACAAACAGGAGCATACGTCCCTTTGTAGATCAACATGTTTCAACCAATCCTTTCCAAATGGTAGGCTGACAATTTATCGTTTCCACCAAAGGGCACACCGCCACCTCTATTCACATTGTTCTCCATCTGTCACGTATTTACCCATTCACTCCACTTGTCTTAGTCTTCTCGGTGCTTTTTTACATCCTCCTTACCCACTCACAATCCCACACCCATTAGTGCTGTCAGCAGGCTGGGATATATTGTATCTGATTCCAGCAACCAAATGTTTAAAGGGCATTGTGAACAGCTGGGCCCCACGCACTGGTCCCTGTGACACCTCAGCAACCTTCCTCTGTTAATTTCTATTTGTTTATTCGTGAATCTGGGAGTCACTGGCTGGGCCAGCATTTATTGCCCGTCCCTAGTTGCCCTTGAGAAGGTGGTGGTGAGCTGCCTTGTTGAACGCTGCAGTCCACCTGCTGTGGTTGACCTCCAATGCCATTAGGGAGGGAATCCCAGGATTCTGACCCAGTGACTGTGAAGGAGCGGTGATATATTTCCAAGTCAGGATGGTGAATGGCTTGGAGTGGAACCTGAAGAAGATGGTATTTCCATACATCTGTAGCCCTTGTCCTTCTAGATAGACATGGGAGCTGGGAAGTTGGTCTCTGAGGATCTTTGGTGAATCATTTCATTGCAGCATGTAGATAGTAAAACACTGCTGCTGCTGCTGCTGCTGAGCGTTGATTGTGGAGCATTGTGGATGAAGGGACAGTCAAACTGGCTGCTTGGTCCTGGATGGTATAAAGCTTCTTTAGTGTTGTTGGGACTGCACTCATCCAGGCAAATTGGGAGTCTTCCATCACACTTCTGACTTATGCATTGTAGATGATGGTCAGACGTTTGGAAGTCAGGATGTGAGTTACTCGCCGCAGTATTCTTAGCTTCTAATCTGCTGTTATAGTTACTGTATTTATGTGGCCAGACCAGTGAGTTTTTGAGCAATGATTACCCACCAGGACTTTGATACTGGGGGATTCAGTGATCGTAACACCATTGAATGCCAACGGGCAGGTTAGGTTGAATTTTATTGGTGATGGTCATGGTCTGGCATGTGTGGCCTGAATATTACTTGCCACTTGTCAGCCTGGATACTGTCCAGATCTTGTCGCATTTGGACATAGACTGCTTCAGTATCTGAGGAGCCACAAATGTTGCAGAACATTGTACAATCATTGGCGAACATCCCCACTGCTGACCATAAAATGGAGGGAAGGTCATTAATGAAGCAGCCTTGAAGAAGTTTTTGGTCACTGCCCGAGGGACTCCGACAGACTTGGAGCTGAGTTGACTGACCTTTATCAACCATGACCACCTTCCTACGTGTCAGGTATGATTCTAACCAACGGGGAGTTTGCCCCTGATACCCATTGATTCCAGTGTTGGCAAAGCCCCTTGATACCACACTTGGGCGAAGGCAGCCTTGATTTAAAGGGCTGTCATTCTCACCCCACCTCTGGAATTCAGCTCTTTTGTCCATGTTTGAACCACGGTAATGAGGTCAGGAGCTCAGTGGCCCTGGTGGAGCCCAAACTGGCCGTCATTGACCCGGTTATTGCTGAGCAGGTGCTGCTTAAAAGCACTGAGACCTTCCACCACTTTACTGATGATCGAGAGGAGACTGATGCGGTGGTATTGGCTGGATTGGATTTGTTCTGCTTTTTACATACAGGAGCAATGATTACTTGGGGTAATTTTCCAAGTAATCAGGAAAAGTCATTGTTGTAACTGTATTGAAATAGTTTGGGTAGGGGAGTGGCAAGTTATGGAGCACAGGTTTTCAGTTCTATTGACATAATGGTGTCAGATTATGCACCTTTTGGAGTATCCAGTATCTGTAATCGTTTCTGGATATCGAGTGGACTGAATCGAATTGGTTGATGACTGGTAACTGAATTGCTGAGGACCACTGGAGGGGGCTGAGATGGATCATCCACTCAGCACTTCTGACTGAAGATTGTTGCGAATGCATCAGCCTTATTTATACACTGAAGGGCTGGGCTCTTCCATCATGGAGGAAGGGGTTATTTGTGGAATCTCTTCCTCCAGTGAATTGTTTTTTGTCCCCAGCGTTTCTCGGCTAGATGTGGAAGTACTGCAGAGCTTAGATCTGTTCCTTTGCTTGTGGGATCACTTCGCTGTGTCTATCACTTACTACTTATGCTGTTTGGTGCACAAGTAGTCCTGATTGGTGGCTTCTCCAGGCTGACACCCCATTGTCAGGTATGCCTGGTGCTGCTCCTGCCATCCTGCACACTCCACTGAACCAATGTTGATCCTCTAGATTGATGGCAATTGTTGCAAGGGAGTTATGCCAGGCCATGAGGTTATGCCGGAGTACAACTTGGCTGCTATTGATGACTCACGACACCTTATGGACATCCAGATTTGAGCTGCTAGATCTGTTCGAAGTCTGCCCTGTTTAGCAACGTGATAGTACCACCCAAAATGGTGGAGGTTATTCTCAATGTGCAGGTGTGATTTAGTCTCCACAATGGCTATGCGGTGGTCTCTCTTACCGATCATGTCATGGACAGATACTTCTGCGACTGCCAGATTAGTAAGGCTGTGTTCAAGTATATATTTTCCTCTTGTTGGTTCTTTCCCCACCTGCTGCAGAACCAGTCGAGCAGTTATATCCTTTGGGGCCTGGCCAGATCGATCAGTAATGCTGTCGCTGAGATACTCTTGGTGGTGAACACTGAAATCCCCCACCCAGAGTAGATCTTGCGTCCGTGCTACCCTCAGTGCTTCCTGCAAGTTTTGGTCAGCATGGAGGAGTACTGATTCATCAGCTCAGAGAGGCTGGTACATGGTAATCAGCAGGAGGTTTCCTTTCCCATGTGCAAAGTAATGCCATGAGACTTCATGGGATATGGAGTCACTGTTGAGGACTCCAAGAGCAATTCCCTTCCAACTGTATCCCACTGTGCCGCCACTTCTGCTGTGTCCGTCCTGATGAGACAGGAGATATCTGGGGAAGGTAATGAGGTATCTGCGATATAGTCATACTCACAGAATCATACCTTACAGACAATGTCAGGCTGTTGCTTGACGAGTCTGTTAATTTCTATTCACCGTTTCCTGCCAGCTGTCCCATTGTGGAAACATAGCCATATATTAGCCCCCAATCCACTCAGATTTGATTTTGCAAATTGGGCTTTGAGCTTTACCAAAATCTTTCTAAAAATGCACATGTTTTACATCCATTGCTTCTCTTTCATTTGTCTCCCATTCTGTTTCTCAAACATAATTCCCATTTCATAAATCTACGTTAGTGTTGCCTATGACCAATACTTTCAGCCACAATAATTTCTCCTAAACCATTTACTTACTATGTTCTATGTTCAATGTACTCTATCATTTTCCTCCACCAGACTTGGTTTTCCTTGTATTGTTTGAAAGTTCTGTGAAGACAGAACTGAAGTAGTGGCTTCATAGTTCTGCCATTTCCCTGTTTCCCATTCTCTATTCTCTGGTTTCAAACTGTAAGGAAACTGCACTTGTTTTCTCATATTTGTCACATTGACATAATTTAACCAGCTATTACAGTTCACTCTTTTAACCCTTGTGAATACACTCTTCAGAAAGCCATCAATTCCTGCCTTAGACTACTCAATAATTGACCTTCCACACCATACACTCACAGGAGCATAGACTCTGTGCCAACAGAAATACAGCACAATCTATATTAGTCCCACTTTCCTACACCAGGCCCATAGCCTGGAATGTTATGACACTTCCAAGTGCTCGTCCAAGTATTTTTTAATGATAGTGAGGTTACCCGTGATAATTCCCCTTCTCGGGAAGTAATCCCAGAACCCCACATCCTCGAGGTGAAAAAATATTTAAATCCTCTCTGAACCTCAAACTCTTCAGTTTAAATTGGGCTCACTTGTTCTTGATCCTCTGACTAAAAGGAACAGCTGCTGTCTATCCACCCTGTCCATGTCCCTCATAAACGTATCCTCCTGAATCACGGACCCCTCAGCTTTCTCTGCTCCAAAGTAAACAACCCGAGCTTATCCAGCCTCTCTCCATGGCTGATATGCTCCATCCCAGGGAACATCCTGGTGAATCACCTCTGCACCCTCTCCAGTACAATCACATCCTTCCTGGAATGTGGCTCCCAGAACCACATACAGTACTCCATTTTGGCCGAACCAAAGCCCTGTATTGCTCTTATAATCTACATCCTGATTAGGAAACACAACACCCAAGGTCCAATTCTTACCTAGCCCATTAACCTGTCCAGTCACATTCAGGGATGTGTGGAGAAGCACACACTGAGGTTCCCAGTGTGCTGCCATTCATTGAGTCCTCCCCTGTCTGGTTCCTTCTCCCAATGTGCATCAGCTCATATTTATCAGGGTTACATTCCATCTGCCATTGATCTGCCCATCTGACCATTCCATCTGCATCTTCCTGTAACTTAAGGCCTTCCTCCTCACTGCGAACCAACCGGTCAATCTTTATGTCAAACATACAGTTACTTATCACACCTCCCCCACTCTCCACCTAGCCCCCTCCACATTCACATCTGTTTTTTTTATGAATAACACAAACAATAATGGACACAGCACTGATCCCTGGTCTCCAGTCACACAAACAGCCTTCTCCCACCACCCTCTGCCTCCTGACACTAAGACAATTCTCCTTGTAACCTGTCAAGGTATCCTTCATATTGTGAGATTTTACATTATTTCTCAGTATCCCAGCTGGAAATTTGTCAGAGACCTTCCTACAAAACTAAACAATCGACCTCCTCAAACTAATTCAATCAAATCCATTAGATGCGACTCCCTTCTGATAAAGTCATGATAATTATCCCTGATCAAACCTTGTGACTCTGATTGGAGTTCGATTTTCTCCTTCCCTATTTTCTCCAGTAGTTTACTTAACAGTTATCTTATACTCGCTCATCTATAGTCACCTAGACTATCCCTCCCACTCTTACGGTGAAGTGTAATCGTATTAGCAGTCCTCCAGTTCTCTGGCACCTCCTCTATGGTCAGATTCTAATTAAAATATTCAATCAGGGTCATTCCTCCGTTGACCCCAACAGCCGCCTCTGATACAACTCATTCAGACATGGAGATTGGTCCAAATTTGCACAGAACAAAGCCTCAAACCCCTGCTCGTATTTTACATCAATCTGTTCAAGAGTTGTCCAGTCCATCTTCTTGAATTCTGTACCTGCATCCTCCTTCTCCCAAGTAAAATAGATGTGAAGGTCTCATGTTACAATCCATCATTGTTCTGCAGCTTGACACGCAGATTGCCCCTTTGGTTTCTAATGTGCACTGACTGTTTGCTGATTATTCTGTTCTACTTGTCCGTGTAGAATATCATGGGATTCTCCCAGATCTCACCTACTTGTACGTCCTCATGTCCCTCTGTTATTCAGTCCTTTCGATGTTTCTAAGATTCACTACGATCACCTCTCATGTTTCGAAACTCGAGATTACAGGCTGAGTTACCCCGTCAGACAACCTTGCCAACTTAGGGGTTAATTTGGAGAATATCTTTTGCAGTTCCTCTGTAGTCAGTATATTCTTTCTTAGATTGGGAATCCGAGCGATACACAATATTCTAAGCGTAGTCTCACCAACGCTCGATGCAACTGGTGCAAGACATCCTCTATCTTCCAATTACATTCACATGAATGTAAACCTAATTTTTACTTTCCCATTTGCATATGTTCTTCCTAATACCTCCCGGTTTAACTTTTCTTATGAGCTCAGTGTGTGAGTTCATTAAAAAAGCTCATGAATATCCAACTATACATTATCCATTGGTTCTTCACTGCCTTTGTCCACAAGAATCATCTTCAAACCATTCCAAAAAAATGTTTGCCAATGCTGGTTTTCGATTCATCGGTGCATTCTCACACTCCCCAGTTATGTTTTTACCTTCTAAATATCTAGTAGCATGTTCTTTGTAATCGAGTCCAAGAGATACCTGACTGCGGATGACAGGTGAACTGGTCTGTAGTTTACCATTCTCCAAATTCATCTCTCCTTAAACTGTTGGATAATATTTATGACCTTTTCCTTATCCAGATTGGCAAAATGCCTTTCAGGAATGTGTCGGAAATTAAAATGAAAATCCGCGATGCAATCAACATGTCTGTTGCTGCTTCCTCTGAAATTGTTGTATGAAGTACATCTAGTCTGTCAGATTTATAAATACTCAATCCACCTTTCTTTTCAAAGATGACCTCAACACTGATAAGAATGATCTTAGACGTTACTTGCACAAGACCCATGGTCACTTAGTATTTCTGGGAGAATTTCTGGACATTCTTCAATGAAGATAGACACAAAGAAACTGTTTCTTTTCCCTGCGATTTCTCTGTTCTCTGCAATAAATTACCCTGTCTGCACACCAACTGTTCCACATTTGGCCTTGTTTTTATTTTTTTGATACATTGATAGACGCTTTTTAGCAGTCTTTATGTTTTTCTTTCGTTTGCACGCTTTTTCTCTTTTTGATTTTCTTCTCAGTTTCTTGGTCACCCTTTGCTGGGTCCTACATCTCTCTGAATCCACTGGCTTACTGCAACACTTGGCATTTTTTAAGCTGCCTCGTTTCATCTAATAGGTAGATGAAGGTGGGGTTGAAAGTGATAGTCGAAGAGGAGGGTGGACCAGATTGATAGGAAGGACTATGGACATATAGGAACATTCAAAAGGGCGGTGCTGACTTAGAAGGTTGGAGGAGGATAAGGTGGGATTAGTGGAAATGGGGAAATGGGGAAATCCACTATGATCCCCTGTGGTTGGAGGGTCCAAAGGCAGAAGATGAGGTTTTCTTCCTCCAGGCTTCTGGTGGCTCGGGTTTGGCGATGGAGCAGGCCCAGGACTCTCATGTCCTTGGCAGAGTGGGAGGGGAGTTAAAGTGCTCAGCCACTAGGCGATGGTGTCGTTCAATGTGGTTGTCCCAGAGATGTTCCCTGAAATGATCTACAAGTTGACCTCCTGCCTCACCAATGTAGAGAAGACCACATTGTCTTTAATGGATGCAGTAGATGAGGCGTTCTGTCTCCCTTCATCACCTTTCACTTTCAACCCCACCTTCATCTACCTATCGTAATCCCAGCTACCTCCCTCCTGCCGCACCCTCTTGTCATTTATCTCTCAGCCCCCTAGGCCCATAAGCTTCATTCCTGATGAAAGGATTATGCCTGAAACATCGATTTATCTACTCTTAGTATGCTGCCTGACTGTGCTTTTCCAGCACCACACTCTTCGACTCTGATCTTCAGCATCTGTCATCTCCACTTTCTCCTCACACCTTCATGGTCTGCATGACTCAGATTTCAAATGGTTACTTCAAATACAACAAAAACTGTCGTGTACTCAAACAGCATAAAAGAAAACCAAATACATTGTGGTCACTGTTCCCAAAATGTCCTTTCCAGCAAAATTTTCAATTAGCTCTTCTGATCACTCAACACCAATTCCTAAATAACCTGATCTCCAGCTCAGTGCTTGACATAATGTTCATGTAAACCATCTCACACGTGGTCATGAGATCCATTTTCCCAGCATTAGCATTCAATTGGTTAACACAGTTTAGATATAATGTAAGCAGTATATTATTACCGCAGTACCCACAAATGTGTATATCTCATTTCCTGTTTTATAACATGTCCAGCATTTGTATTGCAGCTTTCACTTTGATATATAACTCCCATCAATGTTTGCTCCATCTTACTAGATTCTGTGGATTCTGAGCGATGTGGGCTCTGGAGAGATTAATGGTAGAGATCATTTCGCCACATCATTTATGAACTTCTCAAACTTTAATTTCTCCAGATCTCCCGTTATGCTGATGGAGGAGAGAAGGACAATGATTTTCCAACAATGCTCTATATTCCCCCAGAGAGCTGAGACAACTCTAACCTGGGTGGGATCCTTACAACAGGCTGGTAAAATGTTGCTGCTGCTGTACAGGGTCTTAGTGAGATCTGGAGTAGTGTGTACAGATTTAATCTCTTCAGTGAAGAAATGATGTTGTTATATTGGAAGCAGCTCAGAGATGGTTCCCTCAACTGATTCCTGCAATGAAGGTGCTAGCTTATAACGAAAGGATGATCACGTTGACCCAGTAGCCATTGGAGTTTACAAAAAATAACGATGAACTTACTTCAACATCGATGACAGATGTATTCAACGAGTGAAGCGAATTACACAGACAGTGGAGGAACCATTCCGTTCTCCAGTGTGTTACACAGGACCAACAGGAGGATATTCAAGCCTTCGACCCTGTTACACCAAAGCAGGATGAGGCTATTCAGCCCCTGGAGCCTGATATACATTTACAGAAGGAGGCCAATTAGCCACTTGAGCCTATAACAGTAGGACATGCTGCACCAGTATCCTGTTAAACAGCAACAGGATCAGTCCATTCAGCCTCCTCAAGTCTGTCACATAGGAACTGGAGGAGGTCACACAGTGACTGGAGATTGTTACACTGAGATAACAGGAGGCCATTCAGACCCACCGAGCCTATTGCAAGGGAATTGGATAACGATAAAAACTATCTGAGACTTCTTTAATGAGAAAGTTCAAGTAATTTCGACACGTGTCTGTTGTATGGGAACAAGATAAGACCAATCAATCCCTCGGAACCATCTCCCGGATACATGAGGAGACCGTTCAATATTTCCATGGAGAAGTATGAGAAGACCGATCAGCCCATCAAAATGTTCGAGAGCAACAGTAAGATTCCATAATCTCCCAATCCTCTAAAGCATCAATAGGAGGAGGTCATTCTGGCCTTGGAGACGACAACATGGGAACACCAGAAAGACGTCAGCCCATCGAGTTTGTACAACAGCAGGATGGTGAGTCCATTCAGCCACACATGACTCTTATACAGCAACTGGAGCAGATCTCTTAAAAACGTTTGCCCATTAAATAGGAATTCAAAGAAAACGTAAAGGGTGTCGAAAGGGAGGAACTTATAATAATGGTATACATTCGGGACTAAAGTGTAACAATAAACCATTATAATTTAAGGCTAATTGTTAGAGTCCATTGTTCAGGACATTTGCAAAGTTAAACCACAATCCAGCATAGTCAACATGGTTTTACAAAGGACAATCAAGTTTGAAGTGTTTGCTTGACTTATTTGAAGATGTCACAAAAAAGTTGGATCGTGGGAGATGGAACATATCTGGTCTTCCTGAAGGCATTGGATATGTCGCTTCTCCAAAGAGTAAGTGGTAAGATCAGACAACATGGGTTTAGGAGTAATTTATTAGCTTGGATGGAGGATTGGTTAACCAACAAAATGGAGTCAGATGGATTAAATGTGTCATTTTATTTTGGCAAATGCAATTTGTGGGGTGCCATTGATTTCAGTACGCATGCTTCAACCAGTTGCATTGATGGTATTACTGTACTCGATTGACGGGAGAGAAAATACAATGCCACATTTTCAGATGACTCACATCGGTGGGAAATTACTTCGGAAAGATGATGCAAGAGATTTTAAAACTATATGGATAGGTTGCGTGAATAGGCCAACATTTAGCAAGGAAAATTAAAGGGAATAAATATGGGGCTATTCAAGTTGGCCAGTATAATAGAAAGACAAATTATTATCTAAGCGGAGAGCAAGTTCAAAGTGTTTAGATGCAGAGGGATCTGGGTGTCTGCTTGCATATCACAGAAAACTTACCTGTGGGTACTTCAAGTAATGAGAAATGCAAGCATAATTTCAGCGTTTATTTGTAAAAGGATAGAGTAGAAATGTAGGGAGTGTTCGTGTAGCTATGCAAGGCATTAGTGAGGTTGCAACTGGAGTACAGTTTGGGTGTCCTGCAGAATGAGGTATTTCCATTGGAGGCAATTCAGAAGAGCTTCATTAGATTGATTCCATATTTGAAGTGTTTGTCTTATGAAGAGTAATTGAGCAGTTTAGGCATATACTCTCGAGTTTATAAGAATGAAAGGAGATCTCATTGAGGTCTGTAACATTCCAAAAGTAATTGAATGTGTAGATATGGAGTGGATGTTTTTTCATGTGGCGCAATCTACAACAAGAGACTCGAGTTTTAGGATGAAGGGATGGCAGGAAAGTGGAACAGAGGTCGTATTGACATCAGCGTCATCGAGGGGTTGGATTCCTCACAGATGCTCCTTGTTCTTCTTCAACCCTTCGACAGTGTTTCACTGGAATGGGGGAGGACTGGGTATCATACATGAAGCAGGCACTCAGGATAAATCAGTCTCAATCAGTTAGACAGAACGTAACCAGTAGGGTCACACAGTGACCAGCGCTGGGTTCTCAACTTTTTACAATCTATATTAATGATCAGGAGGATGGAACAGATATCCAGATGCTGAGTTTGGTGATGTCGCTGTGGTAAGCAAGAGATTAAATTATCAAGAGAGGGTGGAGAGTCTGCAAATAGATTCAGAAATGTAAAGGCAATAGATAATAGTTTAGCAGGTGGACTTTAACATGATTTAACCTGTCATTTCATTTCCAGGAATAACGGAAAGCAATATGTTACTGAAATGGAGAGGGATTACAGGACTTAATGATACTGTGTACTGGGGGGTTCACTCAGCCCCGTTCAGACATGGGAGGTTTTGCTCCATCCCTGATCGTCTGCTCCCAGACACTCAAAGTGACCCGCTTGCTCTCCATACACATAGGATACTTTGATCTGGTTGATTGGTGGTGGGGATGGTGTTTTGAAACGTGCATCAAGGGGACGGCCTTTATCCAAGATATATTCATTTCTTTCTACGTGGAGACCCGATGACGATGGGAATGGCTGACTGCTTCTGAATGAAGAGACCATGACTTCTGCTAGGACAGTGGGTATTCATCAACATGATGTAGTGTGCATGGGCATACTGTAACATTAATAGGGAGAGAGAGAGAGCTCCTTCAGTTCCTCTACCTCTCCGCATTGACATGGATACTCTGCAGATGCCATGGACACCATCGGGAATCCTACCAAACTGGATACAACCGGCAGCTCCCTGCTGAGGGAGAAACAATCTATTTACCTCATCCACCATATATATCCTCCATCACCGAATGATGACATTGTTGTTGAGATACTGGGAAATGATGGATATGTCACCTAGTCCTGCGTGGAAAGTTCTGGATCATAGAAACTGAATGAAACTGTGACCCTAACAGCCCCTGGCAGCACTGTCCTCCCCCTAGTGTGAAGCTGCAGGTCGTGTTGAAGGAGGTGACACCGCTCTATGACCAGCTCCTTGTTCAGTCATGGTCCCCTCACACTTTGATCCTAGGTTAAGTGGAGTTTGGGAAATTGTTCCTGGAAAATCCGGGGTGGATACAGCAGACCCTCTTCCCACACACACTCACTCTGTGGTTTCAGAGCTTCCCCTCTCTGCAGCCTCTGCTCCATTTGTTGTTCATTTTGCAGGCTCAGATGCTGTATCCACAGTCCCCATACTCCATCCAGAGTTGGGTCACCAAATCCTCAGATCTCACTGAATGTCTGAGGCAACTTACAGCACAACCTCCAGCAAAGCACCCCCTGCCCTTCCACTAAATTTTCATTTGCAGAAGCCAGTCAGAAGCCCCTCGCTACAAGTGTTTTGGACAAGACCAGATTCCCTCAAAATATTTCCAGAAGGTCGTTTAGACCCAAACCTTCCCTTACTTTAAATATAGATGTAAAGTGCGTGTTCCAGTTATGTTGTGACTAGTCAAACCACTCGACATTGAGCAAAATATAATCTATTCAAATGCTTTAGTTAAAATACAATCAAAGGAAATAATGTTTTGGGATAGCTTATATGTTGGAACACTTACACAAACAATAGATACTTTACCTTCTTGGTTTACACCGCTTGGCACAAAGATATATTCAAATACAGATCCTAACAGCAGTTTTCCAATCCAGGGGGAAACAACATCAACAGAGATCTCAGAGAGAAAAGCAGCTGGGGATCATGTATTGAAACTTCCAACCCTTCTGGGATCCCCAGCAGCTTCTGGATGCTGCAGCTAAAAGTAAAATGAGGAAATCTAGTCTGGGAGAGCTGGCCACTGTCCTTCCATTGTTACCAAAGTTTTAATGAAACCTAAAATCTCAGTTATTTATTTAAACTGTTTTCAGACAGCAGTTCTGCACCTCTGCCTTTAACACCTCTCTTCAAAATAAAACCCAAGAGAAATAACCTTTTTACAGTGATAGTATCCTCACAACTCCATCTTTAATAAAATAATCCATCAATACACAAAGGTGGATTCATTTTCGACCTCCTAATCTTCCTCTATTAGTAGACTGAAATGCATTTATATTACATTGACTCTGAGCATACAAATATTCACATCTATTTCGATTTCAGTCATTTTACTCCTGCAATAGAATGCCTTTGTCTTTCTTCATCCAAGTCTCCACACTTAGGTTTTATCGCCCTGTCGCCTGTATAGTTTCAAACTGAATGGCAGCAATAATAAGCTCAATCGAAACAGACTGGTATTTTTCTCCCTAAACTTCACCAAAAATTTTAAGGGGTTATGATCAGTGATAAAGATTTGTCTCAGGTATGTTATTGGCAATGTAAATCTGAAATGTTGCAACGCCAACTCCAAGCTCAAGGCCTCCTTCCCCATTGTGGAATAAATCTGTTGATGTTTCCACTGGACACGCCAATCACACGTTACATAATGGAGTGCTTCTAATCTTTCCAATCGTCCTTTTGAATGACACAGCTCCTAATGTTTCAGCATAAAAGAATTACATGCTTCTGTATCTCTTAATGCTCTAACCTCTTTACCTGCTTCTCCTGGCCTATGCCAGTAAACCTTTACAAGTCCTCGCACATTCTTCTCCATCTCTCACAGAAACCAAACTTTGATTTCTGAACTCAATCATCATCAGCCATTTCAGCTTCTAATCTTGCTGTTTTAACTCTGCTCTTCCACACGAGTTTTCACGGCTGCAGGAAGTAAATTGTTGAACTTCTCCAAAATAAGAATCTTTCTAAGAGTGTCATAGGTTTGTTCTGTTTTTAATACCCTTACCAGCTTTCAAAATTACTTTGTTTGATCTTTTCAAACTCAATGTGCGTTTAACCAGGGACCCTCTTTTAGATTCCTGTAACGCTGTCTGTCAATGTCTGGCCCAAGCTCATATGCACTTCAGATGGCTTTCTTTACCACTCCATACTGGCCAGATACCTCCTCCATTAGGGATGCAAATACCTATCAGCTTTGGATCAAATCAATCCACATGGTCACTGGTGTCTGCATTTGTTCAGCCACTTTCTCAAATGAAATTCAAAAGGCTTCCCCATCCTTCTCATCAAATTTAGAGAATGCCTGGATGCATTTAAACAGAACCTCTTTAGGCCATTGGTTACAATAGGGTTGCTCAACCGCACTATCCTCCTCATCCCACCGACATTTTACCTTCATCTCCGCCTTCTGTATCAACTTTCCCCTCTAATTGCTAACTCTTTAAGTTGAAACTCTCTGCTTTTCTTCTGTCCTTTTCTTTCTTTCTTCTTCGTTTCTTTTTCTTTTATTTCTACTTTTCATCATAATTCAACCTCTTTCAATTCCTTCTCAGGTTCAAAGACCATCATTTCCAAAGAGTTTGATGGCGGTTCCACGAAACGTAATTGCCGATCTATAGCTGTAATTATCTCTCATTTTCTCACAGACAATCGCAACCCCAACTCCAGGTTGTTGGTCAATTCCTAAAGCTTTACCGTCATTCCCTTTTGTAAAACCGCCAACTTCACTTTTCAACACCCAGAGAACTCTTAATGACTGAATCTTTAGATACAAAATACTGTTTAAACCAACCGAAATCAACATCCAGAAAAAAGAGACTATCAACTACCATACGCGACCTTTGAACCCAATAGCCTCCTGGTGCATACTCTCCAATGTCTGCATGAGCTTATTCTGGATGATTTGGTTTCCTCCCATAATCCAAAGATGTGCATGTCAGGTGCATTGGCCATGATAAATTGTTCATATTTTTCAGGGATGTGTGGGTTAGTTGCCTTCGTCGGGGTAAATGTGTAATAATAGGATAGAGGAATGGGTCTGGGTAGGTTACTCCTCGGAGGATCGGTATGGATTTGTTGGGGAGAATGGCCTGTTTGCAAATTCTAAACCCAATTTGGTATTATCGATTTAGAACCGGACAAGAGTCCACAGTTTGCTATCGTCGAACCAGACTGTCTCAAACTGTTTAAAGAAGGTAGGTTGGATGCCAACCTTTCCTTATTTTAAAGGTAGATGTGAGTTGGGTGTTCCAGATGTCAAACTATTCAAACCACTCACCATTAAGCAAAATACAATATATGTAAACACTCTAATGAAAATCCAATTAGAAATGAAGATGAATTTAGAATAATTTTTCTATTGGCAATCTTAACCGAGTAATGGATACAGTACCTTCTACTAATGAACTGTTCCAATATATCAACATCCCATAAACACATCCCTTGGCAAAAAGGAACTTTCAGACATGCATTCTTGCATACAGTTCTCCAATCCAGGAGGAAACACCATCAAGTGAGGTTCCAGAGAGAATAGCAGCTGTGGATAATTTACTGAAACTTACAACCCTTCTGGGACCCCAAGCACCTGGTGATTGTTATAGCTACAATATATAAAAAAACTAGAAATCCTGGTCTGTGCCAGCTGGCCATTGTTACTGCTATTTATTTGAAAACCCTAAAAGCCCCAAAAGTTATTTACTTGAGCCGTTTTCAGTAGGAAGTTTTGCCTTTAAGCCCTCTTACTAAAAAAAGGAGAAAATAACCTTTTATTTAAAAAGTGGCAGCATTGTCAGGCAATTTATATGCGTGGTCCTTTACTCAGTGGGCTTCCTTTTGTTACTGATCGCATGGTCACCTGAGAGCGATAGCCACAGGTACAGACCAAGTTACAAGGTTGTTTCTCATAACTTCTGAAACACGCCTGTCAATGGACCATCACATGGGACATACCAGGAAGTGAAAAACAGCTTGACACACCCCATTTCATTATTTCTGAGCTACACAATGCCAGCACTCGATTCAATAGGGAGGCCAAAACCCAAGGCCAGGGAAAGAAAGAAAGGGACAAGAGATTCACATTAAAGACAGAAACAGACAGTTAATTAACTGAAAAGATGTTGTGGAAATATATGGAAAACGTCAGGCCAGTGGGACTAACTGGCGAAGTGAGATCTTCGAGAGTAAAATTACAAGAATGAGAACATTGAATAAAGACATTGTCAGATCAGCTGAAATGGTTTGTTACATCAAGTTCTCAATCTGCTTCACAGAACACCACAAACAACATAAAATGGGACAAGATGACAGCCCAGCATGGAGAGCTGTGCAGAGCATGCTCGTGTGTTGCTCAGTAAACTGCACTATCTGCACAGCATAGAGAGTATTGCAAACTTTACTAAGATATGCTAACGATCCTCGCAACAGATAACTGCCGATAATTGGAAGGTTTGCTCTCTCTGTGTGTTCATCAGAGACTGAGAGAGTGTGCGCGATAGGCGTGTTTGAATGCGAAACTCATTGTTTGAGAAGGAACGCACATGGAGAAAAAATTTTTAAATACGAACAACAGGCTTTTTGTTTATCGATAGAGAGAACGAGGGAAGTTTCATGGACAAATGAGATAAAGTGTTTGAGAATGTTAAAATAAAGGCATTGCCAGACACAACAGCAATATACATCGGCGTGCACATGAATGACAGATGGATGGGAGTTTGGTGTGAGTTCGAATCAGATTTGCTTCGGCAGGTTTGAAGCCGGGAGTGTCAGCAGCAGATTATTGGCTTCATTAAGATTGTATTTCATAGCTCAAGGTTCAAACAGCAGATGGAATAAACCAGTGAGATATATTCTGGAGTGGTGAGTATTTCAAGTTCGAAATGTTCAGGGTATGGTGTCAAGAATCAGCTCATTGTCAAAAGGATCTCCCACAGTTGTGACCTGCAGATATTGGCCAGGAATGGGATGGAGACAGTGGAAGGAAGTGGAGTTTGTAACCAGAAGAGTAGAAAGTGACCTCCATGCTCTTAACAGTAAAGGCAATGAGACAATGCATTGTGGTTCTCCCCTGAAACTGAATAGTTCAACATAGAGACCCGTGAGTAACACTGCCAGAGCAGAGAGCGAGACAGTAATTGAACACCTTCATTGATGCAGTTAGTAGTGGTCTGTAGAGTGAATATCTGGATTGTGAGATTCAACAGGAACAATAACAGTGGCAGGAAGTGTAGACAATATGAAATAACAATAATGCACTCATAACTTGTTGATAGAAAACAAAATCTGGATAGTGACACTCACCAGGAACACCAACGATAGCCAGGAATGGATAATAAAAGTATTGAATAATGAAAAGAGCGAAATAGATCCGCAATGATAATGACATCCAATCAAATTCAGAAAGAAAACAAACATAATCGGAGAAGCTCCTGTATATTGTTGGAATATTTCAGTCTAATGTTCTCAGATTCTGATCCATTGTTGGAATATTTCAGTCTAATGTTCTCTGATTCTGATCCATTGTTGGAACATTCCAGTCTAATGTTCTCAGATTCTGATCTCTCCTCCCCTCTCTCTGGATCTGCTGATCCCTGTCAGTGCTGTCAGTGATGCTCCCGCTCATGTTATGGGTTGACACATTGAACGGAGCCCATTTATCATTAAAAGATGGAAAGCTTCCACTGAGATAATTAGACTCCATGGAGATTGGCATTAATCACAGTCACTGAACAAACAGGCCCAGTTAACCAATTCAAGACATCACTTTTCATTTACTGGTTTTGGATGGAATGGATAAGGTTGCTGAGGGATGGACCATAAATCTTTCAATATATTTAATGTTTTTTCCCCTTGTATATGAGAGTATTAACAGAACACTGCAGCGGTCGATATATGTTCCACTCTGTTTATGAAAATAGGCAGTTATAAAATGACAGATCTGCTGCAGAAAAAAAAATGTCAGGTGGGCAAGTTTCTAGATACCTGAAACAATGTACGGTACTTATTGACCAGTGTGAGGCTACTCCTGGTTTTAATGCCCTGTTTTCAAATTCTTTCATAACCTTGAGACAGAACATTGAGACTGCTGCTCAGTAACAGGCCAAAGCAATTCTGTCCCTATGGGCCCCTTACAGAGGGATAGGAGAAGGCCATTCAGCCCATATTAACCTGTTGCTACTTGAAGAGGTGGAAAGTTGGAATATTGGCACATTTTGCCAACAGAATCATTCAAAACAAAGAGATTTGTCGCTGAAGCTGTATGAGGTGTCACTGAGAGGGCACCTGGAGTACATTGTGTTATTTGTGATTCTGTAACTGAAAAGGAATGGGTCTCCATTAGATACAGTTTACCGGCTGCTCGTAATCCACAGGTTGCTGTGTCTCGGATCTGTTACACAGGGACAGGAGGAGGCCATGCAGCCTCTCGAGTGTGTTTAGAAGAACTGGAGGAGGCCATTAAGCCTCTTGGGTCTATTACAGAGGGACAGCATTTCCACTGTAATACAGAGGGAGAGGAGGAGCCTATTCAGTCTCTCGAGCACGTTATAGAGGCACAGGAAGTGTTTATTTAACTTTCAAGTTTGTTATGCATAAATATTAGTTTTAAATTAATTATGGAATCGGAAATACCTGATGTCAACATTAAAGTTCTAACTTTGAACAAGGCCAATTTTGAAAGTGTTAGGTGAGCCCTGTGAAAGGCAGATTGGGATATCCTATTCACAGGTTAAGGGATGGTTGGAAAATGCAAGTTCATCAAAACTTGGTTTCAAAGAGTCCAGAGCAAACGTGTTCCTATTAGTGAGAGGGGCAAGGCTGGTGGGTGCAGGGAGTGCTGGATGGCTAGATATATTGATGTTATGGTCAAGGTAAGGAAGGAGGCATATGTCAGGTAAACAGAGCTGAGATCAAGTGAATCCCGAGAGGTGTATAAGGGCAGCAAGTGTATCATCAATCGGGAAATCGGGCCAGGAAAATGTGGACAAGAGATTGCTTTAGAAATTGGGTTAATGAGGCATTGAACAAATTCTACAAATCCTTCAATGGCAAAAGATTAACTAGGGAGACAATAGGGCCCCTTAAAGATCAGTAAGGCTACCTATTTATGGAACCACAACAAATTTGAGGGATACTAAACAAATATTTCTCCTCAGTATTTAATGTGGAGGAGGTTACAAGAGCGAGAGAATGAAGAAATATGCAATGATACCTTGAAAAGTGTCTATATTACAAGGAGGTGTTAGACATTTTAAAACACATAAAGGTGAACTAATCCCTGGGACCTGATCAGTTGTATCCCAGATGTTTGCGGGAAGCTAGGAAATAGATTGCTTATGCATTTTGCTGATATATTTGTAACATTGATTTTCACAGGTGAGGTGTCAAAAGACTGGAGGGCTGCTAACATAGTGCAATTATTTAAGAAAGTAAAGAAAAAAACAGGTAACTATAGATCGGTGAGCATGACGTCAATGGTGATTAAATTGTTGGAGGGGATTTCGAGGAAAAAGATCGATATGTATTTGGAAAGACAAGGACTGAAGAGGGCTTTGTACATTGGAGATCACGTCTCACTGACTCGGTGTAATCTTTTGAGGAAGTGATGAAGATGATTGATAAAGACAGGACAGTGGATGTTGTCTTTATGGAATTCAGTAAGAAAACCAAAATGGTCTACATGGTAGACTGGTTAGCAAGGTTAGACTGGCTGGGATCCAGGGAGAACTCGCGATTTAGGTCCAAACTTTTCTTGAATATTGGAGACAGGGCGTGACAGTGACATTTGTTCATTAAACTTGGAGACCTGTGACCAGTGGCGTGCCGCAAAGATCAATAGTGGGTCCACTGCTTTTTGTCACTGATACAAATCATTTACATTTGAGTATATGAAGTATGGTCAGTAAGGTTGTAGATAATAACAAATTTGTTGGTGTCGTTGACAGTGATGAACGATCTCTCAGACTATAATGGGACTTTGTTTAGGTGAACCAAGGAGTGGCAGATAGAGTTTATTTTAGTTAAATGTGAGGTGTAGCATTTTGGCAAGACATATCAAGGCAAGACATATAGGTAGGGTCCTGTCGAAAGCTGCCAATCAAGGAGAATTCCATAGAAGTTATCGAATCCCTACAGTGAGGAAACAGGCTTTTCGGCCCATCGAGGCCACACCGACCCTCTAAACAGTATCCCTCTAGACAAACCCCTACTCTATCCCTCTGAACCTGCATTTCCCATGGCTACTCCACCTCGCCTGCACATCCCTGGGTACTTTCCTCAATTTAGCATGGCCGATCTACCGTTATCTGTATATCTTTATATTGTCGGAGGAAAACATAACATCCGGAGGAAACTCGTTCAGAGACGGGGAGAATGTGCAAACTCCACACTGGCAGTCATTCAAGGATGGAGTTAAACCCAGATCGCTGCGCTCTGAAGCAGCAATGCTAGTCACTGAGCTACTGTGTCACCTTGTGGTTCAGGTTCTCCGTTCCTTGAAAGTGCTGTCACAGGTAAACAGTGTAGTGAAGAAGGCACTTGGTGATCTTCCCTTTATTGGTCCGTGCTTTGTGTCTAAACATTTTCACGACGCGTTGCATCTGTACAGGACATTGGTTTGGCCACTTTTGTAATATTGCCTTTAATTCCAGTTTCCCTGCCGTCAGAAAGATGTTGTCAAACTCGAAAGGGTACAGAAGAGATTTAAAAGAATGTTGCAGGTGTTGGAGGGTTAGAGTTACAGGGAGCGGTTGGATAGGCTGGGGCTATTTTCAAGTGTTGAGGCTGGGGGGGATCCTTAAAGGGGTTTATAAAATCATGAGGGGCAAAGATAAGGTAAACAGTCAATGTCTTTTCCCAGATAGGCGAGTCCAAAATTAGAAGACAAAGATTTAAGGTGAGAGGGGAAAGATTTAAGTAGGGACATGAGGGGCAACATTTTCACACAGAGACTGCTGCGTGTATGGATTGAACAGCCAAAAGAAGTGGTGGAGGCAGGTACAGTTACACCATTTAAAAGGCATTTGGATGGATACATGCATGAGAGATGTTCAGACGGAAATGGGCCAAATGCTGGCAAGGGGAACGAGATTTATTTAGGATATTTGGTTTGGCATAGACGACCGGACTGAAGGATTGTTTTCTGTACTGTACATCTCTGAGACTCTATTGCCTTTTGAGTGTATAACACAGGAACAGGAGGAGGCTACTCAGCTTCTGAATTCTGTCAGTCAGATTGTTTGCTCAATTACTGAGAGCAAAATACAAAAATACATCATTCAGATTTTGATGGTGATTTACAGAATCAGGAGAATTGCTTTTAGTCACCAGAAGCTGTAAGGAATGTGAAGAGGCTATTCAGTCCCTCAGTTCCATTCCACAGGAGCAGGAGGTGAGCACAGAGCTATTGGAGCATGTTACACAGGAACAGGAGGAGGACATCCATTTTCACAGACTTGGGATCAGGAAGCAGTCATTCAACTGCTTGAGACTGGGACACAGGAACAGGAGGCAGTCACTCAACTGCTCGAGACTGGGACATGGGAACAGGAGGGAGTCACTCAACTGCTTGAGACTGGGACAGGGGAACAGGAAAAGGAACAGGAGGCCGTGACTCAACTGTTCGAAACTGGGCCACAGGGAAATCTGTAGGCTAGTGAGGCCCCAGGATCCTGTTACACAGGAACAGAAGGAGGTGCCTCACTTCCCACCAGTATGGGACATTTGGAGAGAAGAGGAGTTTGCTTGGAACAAACATAAACACAGGAACAAGTTGCATTAGTGGTCCATTTAATCCTGCCCCACCATTCACTAAGACCACGGCTGATCAGACTGTGATTTCCTCATTCCATTTTACGGAGACTGTACTCTCTGCAGCCTCTGCTCTATTTGTTGGTCATGTTGCAGACCCAGATGCTTTAACAATAGTCACCATCACTCATCCAGATGGTCGGGTCTAAGGATGAGTCAGGATTTGAAGGGTCCAATAACAAGAATGAAAACATAAAATAAAGGTATAGTCAGATGTTTAGTTCTCTCACATTCGCAATCAAACTCACATAAACAGCCCATCCATAATACATTAGGGATGGAGCACTGTGTAGATATGGCTAGGGTACTGCTGAATGCAACCCAACAATATCCAGAATGGAACTCTGTGCAGCCCATACCAATACTTGATCTATATTCCTGGGATAAATGTCCAGCGTGGGGAGATGTGCAGACCCCACTGGTTTATTCATATATAAACACAGGTTGTTCTAGTTTTCGGTAACACTGTGTTAGATCACTGCCCAGTGTGGGGAAACTTGCTGGAAGTGACAGGATGTGCAGCTCCCATCCAGTTACAGCGCCAGATCGCCACTGTACCTTGACAAGTTTTGATGTGAAATCATTGCAAAGGAGAGATGTAAATGAAAACAGTTGAAACACCAATAGTTCTGATTAAGGCGAGTATCCCACAAGTATTTAAAGATGAAATAACTGAGATATTATCCGATGAGGTTCTGTGAATGGTACAAGGAAGGAAGAGGGGGTTAGTTGCCTCCAAATCATCAATGGGAATTAGAGGAACAAATATGCAGGGAAACTGGTGAGAGTAGCAGGAGTATTAGGATTGTCATAATAGGTGATTTAAATTTTCCTAACATAGACTGGGACATCCAGATAGTTAAGAACTTCGATGGAACGTAATTTCTTAAGTTTGTTCAAGAAAGTTTCCCAAACAGTATATAAAGGGTCCGACAAGGGAAGGGACACACTCGACCTACTGTTGGGAAATAGGTGACGGTGGTAAAGTGGGGGAGTATTTTGGGAAAAGTGACTGGCGTTGTATTAATTTTAAAATAGTTATGGGAGGGACAAAATTGGTCCACAGATTCAAGTTCTAAATTGGGGCAAGGCATATTTTGTTGGAATTAGACAGAGGATTGCAGTGTTAATTGGAGTAGTTTGTTTTCAGGTAAAAGGATGTCGGGCACGAGGGAGGGCTGTAAAAGTGAGATAGCTCGAGTTCAAGGTTTATATATTCCTGTGAGGGTGAAGAGAAAGTGAGGCTTGAAGAGAAAACCCTGGATGACAAGAGATATTCAGGCTCTAGCCAGCAAAAAGGAGGCGTGGTTCAGGTACAGGCAGCTGGGATCAAGGGCATCCCTGGAGGTACACAGGGGATACAGGAGTTTACTGAAGAAGGAAATCAGGAAGGCGAAAAGGGAGTATGAGATAGCCTTGGCTGAGACGATTAGAGTGAACCCAAATTCACTATAGTAAAGAAAAAGAACAACTAGAGACAGAATAGGACGCCTTAAAAACCAAAATAGGCACGCATGTGTAAAACTACAAGAGATGGTTGAGGTCCTCAATTTCCCCTCTGTGTTTACCATGAAGAAAGACATGAAGTCCTGTGACCTTTGGGAGGTTAATTGTCATATCTTGGTACTGTCGAAATCACAGTAGAGGTGCTGCTGGACATATTAGAATGCAAAAAGTCAGATAAATCTCTCGGTCCTGAACAGATATATCCAAGAGCACTGCAAGAGGTGAGAGAAGACAGGGGTCAAGGTCCTGGAAGACTGGGCGGTAACAAATATAGTGCCCTTCTTCAAGAAGGGCTGCAAATAATTGCCTGGGAAATACAGACCAGTAAGCTTCACATCTGTTTGCAGTAAACTACTTGAGAAGGTTCTGAGGTACAAGATATGCATGCATTTGGAAAGACAGAATTTGACTTGGAGCAGTCAGCATAGCTTTGTGCGTGGAAGATCATGCCTTACAAATTTTATTAGGGTTTTTTGAGGAAGTGACCAGGAAAATTGTCGAGGGCAGGGCGGTCAACATAATCTATATGGATTTCAGTAAGGCCTTTCGTAAGATTCCACATGAAAGGCCGCTCTAGAAGGTTAGATTGCACAGACTCTCAGGTAAGCTGGCAATTTGGTGACGCAGTTGGTTTGACATTATAAAGCAAATGGCTATGGTGGAGGTATGCTTGTCGGATTGGAGGCCTGTGACAAGTGGAGTGCCTCAGGGGTCGGTACTATCTCCATTGCTGTGTGTTATCTAGATCAATGATTTAGACGAGAGTGCACAATGCAGGTTAGTAAGTTTGCAGATGGCACTAAAATAGGAGGTATTATTTACAGTGAGGAACATTATCAGAAATTGCAGCACTACCTTGATCAGCTGGGGAAGTGGGCTGAGAAATAGCAAATATAGATAATATAGATAATATAGATAAATGCAACATGTTTCATCTTGGAAAGTCAAATTCAGGTGGGAGTTTAATGGTGAATGAGAGGGCCTTAAGGAGTGTAGTGGAACAAAAGGATGTTGGAAATCAGGTGCATGGTTGTCTGAATTTGAGTCGCAGATATACAGGACAGTGAAGAAGGCTGTTGGCACACTGGCCTACATCAGGGCATTGAATATAGAAGTTGGGACGTTATATTGCAGTTGTACAGGATGTTGGTGAGGCTGCAGTTGGAGTATTGTGTTCAGGTTTGTTCTCCTTGACCTAGAAAGGATATTATTAACGAGAAAGAATGTACAAGAAATTTACAAAGATGTTTCCTGGGCTAAAGGGTCTGCGTTATAGGGAGAAGTTGGACAGGTTAGAACATATTTCTTTACAGCGTAGAAAATTGAGGGGGATTAGATAGAAGTGTACCTCTTATCAAATCATGAGAACCATGCATAGGGTGAATATTTCAATTTTTTTTTGCAAGGTTGGAAACCAAGGACTAGAGGACATCTGTTAATGTTTGGAGAGGACAAAAATAAAAAGGAACCTGAGGGTCAACGTTTTTACATAGACTGTGTTTAGCCTTTGGTATGAGCTGCCAGTGGAAGTGTTTGAGATGGGTACAATAACAACATTAAAAAGGTATTTGGATAAATACATGGATAGGAAAGGAGCAAGGGCAGGGAAATGGGGTGAGTGTGGATGCACATTTTGGTCGGCATCTACCAGCTGGGCCGAAGGACCTGTTTCCATGCAGTAGAAATGTATGACTGTAATTACGTGTGTTTCAGGATAGAGACAGAGAGGGACAGACTGAGAAAAAGTGTCATGGAAAGATATGTTCACAGGTTTTAGAATGCTGATATGAAGACATTTCGATAGTATCATGCAACACGGGTCAGTCTTATGAAGAATTATGAGTGAATGGAATAATGCTGTGAGTTCAGGCGATGGGGAGTTTTGAATGAGCATTTGTTCTGCAACTTTGTAATTGGGAGTGAGGACAGCAGAGTCTTCGGCTCACTGAACTGTATAAAACAGGAATTTGTCTCAGTGTCATTTTCATTGAGTGTGACAGAGGGATTGTCTGTGCGAAGCTGAGCTAGTTTCCTGGTGCTATCTTATCGAACTCACCTCATTAAATACCACCCACCCCACACAGCTCTCATTGAATGCCAGCTCGATTCTCCCATCCATCATGATTGGAGGTACTCATAGTCGCCAGGGTTTCCCGAGATATTCCGTGTTCCTTGTCACTGGTGCCATCTTTAAAAGGCCAAGGGGCATACGGCTGAGCTTTCTCAGTTTGGAGCTGCCCTGTACAGTTTACCCCGAGCATGGCAGATAGTTTGTTGACGGTGCATGGTGTGCATAGTGGATGGGCTAGTGCAGAGAGGGGCCATTGCCTTCCCAGAGGGGGCCATACCACCAGACCCACCGAGCATGGTCTGTGCTCACCACCAAATTCAGTGTAGCATCTGCGGCCTGAAGAAATGTCCAGCAAAACAGGACAAGCATCAATAACCTTCCCCGGTCTGTCAGGGTAATTGGTCACTGTATTCTCTCTGCTCCCTCACACTCACTGTATATCTGTTATAGCACGACCAAGGCTCATGCTCCACCACTCTCACTGCCGCATGCAACAACTTTGCTCTCTCTCTCTCTCGCCTTTGCAATACCCCCCAACACAGTTAGAGAATATTCTGGAGAACACCGAATATGGAATGTTCCAGATAGTGTTCCAAATAATGCCCACTTTCAGGAAAATGGCAGTGCCCCAGTGTGTAACCACATAAGAGGAAGGAGTAGAGATGCACTTTTCCAAATCACACATATTTCAAACCATGTTGAGGCCATTCAGCCCTTCAAATGTGCTCTAGCATTTAATAAGTTCCCAGCTGATCTGGTGCTTTTCTCAGATACTGGAGCTTTCAGTCATTCAACCCTCTGCGTTCCTGTCACTGTCCAGACGGCACTCAGGCACTTTTACCCCAATTTTCTTCAAGCGCCTGTTTGAGGGCATTTCCGATGGAACGCACTCTCCTAACAGTATATTCCATCAACTGTATACTTTTATGCAACAGTCAGCATGCTTTACACAGGCCAAACAAAAATATACTTTCATTTTATGGTTATAGATATCCAATCATACTGTGTAATTCTGGTTATTTCAGTTGACTCACCATAATGATATTAAACCAAAAACAACTTCTAAATACGTCTTGTTATAAAATACAATTTCGAGCAGAGAATGTTTTTACCCTTGCTGGGCCCAAGGGCTTTTTTCCACACTGTAAGGATTCTACTAATTCTAAATCACTCAAGTAAGACACACCCCTTGCTGCCCACAGTTTAAACCTGGAATCCATTATCCCAGGATGACAACCCAGTATGCCATTTATACGGGTAAGAAACATGGTTTTGACTGTATTGCCCTCAATGTGACGCATTGTCATTCATGCTTTAACAGTATTGATAATTATTGGGTTATGACAATACTCCATAAATGTTATATCCGTTATCTGAACTGTACCACTTTCCTTGTTATGAGTGTTTCTCTTGCCCTTTGTCTGTGACTGTTTCTGTGTGTAACAGTTACACAGTCTCCCACTCAGTAGCCTGGACGGCATGTTTGTGATGTAGAGGGAGTTCAACAGCGCAGGTTCAGTTCCTCACACTGACAGAAGTTACCAAGAAGGGGACGCTGTCTCAACCTCACCCCATCACCCGAGATGTGGTGACCCTCAGGATAAACCACCATGAGTGGACTGTCTAATGAGAGTTCTTTGGGACTGTATTCTATCAATGCTAGCATTTTAATACTTTTAAAAATATCTTTATTGAAAAAGAGAATTTTAATATTATAATAAACCAATAACAACACAACTCAATTAACTGATCAAAATTGCACCCATGTGCATGTAAATACAAAACAAGTTAAAAACACGAAACGGACAGAAGAAAAACAAAAATTAAGAGTAAATAATTAATAAATAATACTGCTCATTGTAACAAAATGATAGCTCTCGTTCTTCAAGAGCATTAGCTGATATCCCTTTTTATGTTCATTATTCTTCCTCTTTGGATGTAAGATTCATTAGATAATATCGTCATGGCTGTATAAAAGCCCTTCCGAGAGTGACAGATAAGCGTGTATCACGGTAATTCAAAAAGGTCTGCCATGGTCTTATATAAATCTCTGTTTTTGGTGCACCATGCTGGTGAGAATGGCCAAATGGATATTCTCCATGAAGAGCTTACGACGACCCAACAGACCCGGGCGGGGGGTGGGGGAGGGTGTTGGGTTTTTTTTTGGGGGGGGGGTGGTGATTCAGACACAACAGAATGCTTTTCCTAGCACAGAAACTAAGGATATTTTTTCACTTGTGCATCTGTGTAAAGTACCCTGGGCAGGCCCAGGAAAAGAGAAACCAGGTCCATCTCCAATTCAGTCCCCTCGACCCACTCTATCACACCTGATACAGTGCTCCAATATATATGAAGCCTGCAGCAGGACCACATGCAATGAGTAAGAGTGCCTGTAGTCATTCTGCATTTCGGACATGCTGAAGATAATCCCATTTTGAATGTTGGGAGATAATCTAGTGTCAGATAGGCCATATGAAGAATTTCCAACTGCATGGAAAGGGTCCTATTACAGATGAAATTCTTCGAGCATTTTCACAGATATCCTCCCATGGCTCCGAAGTGTTCTGAACCCCCAACTCTCTCTCGCAGACATCACAAAGCTGCACAGTCTTGTCTAAGAGGACACTCTCCAACTAATGATAAAGGGTACTGTGGGAGAGTGTATTCTAAGCAATAAGCACCCTCTTCTCTCTATCGGATCTGTAAGAGTCTGGTAGAAATGTTTTTTTAAATCAAATCTCTGATCTGGAAAAGAAAGAGAAGAGGTCTCTACTAGCCAGTCCATACATACAAGTTATTTGATCAAATGACATCATTGTTTCTCCCTCAAATAGCACGAGGTGCCTCAGTAGTGAGCATTGCTGCCTCACAGCACCAGGGTTCCGAATTTGGTTCCGGCATTGGGTGCCTGGCTGTGTGGAGTTAACATATTTGAGGCCTGTCTGTGTGGGTTTCCTCCCACAGTCCAAAGATGTGTTGATTAGATGAATTGATTATTGATAAATCACCCATAGTATTCAGTGATGAGTAGGTTGGGTCATTAGTCAGGGGAAATATAGGATGGTACGGAATGGGTCTGGGTGGGCTACTCTTCAAAGGGCCAAAGTGGACTTGCTGGGCCCAAGGGCTTTTATTGACACTGTAAGGATTCTACTAATTCTAAATCACTCAAGTAAGACACACCCCTTGCTGCCCACAGTTTAAACCTGGAATCCATTATCCCAGGATGACAACCCGGTATACCAATTATAGGAGTAAGAATCTATGGTATTGCCCTCAATCTGAAGCATTGTCATTCATGCTTTAACAGTATTGATAATTATTGGGTTATGACAATACTCCATAAATGTTCTCATTTTGTCTAAGACCAGCAGACCAATAAGGGTTCACTTTGTCTGAGAGGGTTCAATATCTAATCCTATTGACGCCGAGTCCTCAGCGGCCCATGCACTAACATAGGATAAAAAAGACCTGAATTCATAGCTTTTAATCTGGGAGATCTACTCCCCACAATGTGGGGTAGTTAAAATTTGGTTAGCTTGATAGAGAGTCGCTTATGGTGCCAAATGAAAGAGTTAACCAGCCATAAAATTTCCTAAATATCTGTCTGGGAACCATAAAAGGAAGCTTTCACACGGGTTATAGTAAATGAGGAAGGACATTCATTTTAAGAACAGCTATCCGACCTATCCAGGATATTGGAGGTGCCTCCCTTCTTTGAAGGCTTGTTTAATTTTTCAAACAAATAGACATAGTTCACGTTAAATAAATGATCAAAAATGGATGTAATGAATATACTGAAATAGAGAAACCTCCCCACCCCCCCCCCCCCCACCCACCCCCATCCATTTAAAAGAAAAACAGGATTTACCCTCAAAATCTGGTATTTTCCTAAGGCCTCCCATAGGCATGGCCTCCAACTTTGTAAAATTAATCTTAAAGCCCAAAAAGGCGACGAACGAATTAATGCATTGCATCACGTGAGCTGCCGAAATTGCGGGATTTGACAAAAATATAAGACCTTCATCTACCAACAACATAATCTTACGTGACTTCTATCCCATTTCTGGGGCAGGTATGTTGGGGTAATATTCCCAGTTGTGCAGGATGCCAGCGAACCTAAGATTGTTTCAGGGATGGGGAAGAGATCAACCCTCTTGTGCTATTTATGCGAGTTCAAGAAGAAAATAAAATCTCTACTTGTGAAGTAGAACTGCCTCCAGACATCCACCAGCTCTAGTTCTGCACACAAATCCACTAATTGCGTACATTATGACGAGGGTATTGGGGACCTTTGGACATTCTGTCCACCGTGGGGTGCATAAGAGAGTTGAAATATCCTCTACAATAATGTGCCATGATGCAAGATAACTTAATTTGGGAAATGCATGTACCAGGATTTTAAGCGGGTGCACTGGGTGGCAATTCAAAATACTGTATTAATTCCCACAGTTCAAGACTTTGAGGATCATGATCCTTCCATGAGTGTTTAATACAATCTAGTAATTTAAATGGAAGATTCTTACTATACTTTCTGACCTTTCCCCTACTCCTAGTATTAAAAGACGCGAAATAAACCCGATCATAGCCGCCCTGCTGTAATATCAAATGTTCCTTGTCATCACGGTGCATCTCCTGCAATAGAGCAACATCCACCCTCTTTGATTTTAAGACGAGCAATTACATTTTTCCTCTTGACTGGCAGATCACTACCCTTAATGTTTCAGGTACACCATTTAACCACATAATAATCCATGACACATTGCAGCAACATTTGAATTCGAGAGAGTTTCACATCGAATTACACATCGCTAAGCATTAATGATAAAACACTCAGCGACCCTAAAAACTATACAAACTATTACTACTACAACTAACAAGCTCGCAAAACTTTCCAAAGCTAAACACATTAAAAAAAAAACAACGAACGAAACAAAATCCCAAGTGCCAATGACATTTTATATGGAAATTTACCCCGCCCATTGGGGGCGCCAACATATCCCAAAATTTTATCTTCTGCCCACTACCAATATGGCATTCAGGGCAATTAATAACAAAAAACAGGCTTCAACTGTCCTTAGGTCGGCAGTCTGTCATCACAACTACCTTTGTAACTCCCTCCAGCTTGAGCCACACCTCCGACACAAGCAAAGAAAGAGAAAACGAGTAGTAATACTAATGAAGAAGTTAAAAGTGTGAACTCTACCCATCCCCGACTATAATTTAACACTGGTTAATACCAGAAAAATCCAACAAAATTTCTTTAAGGGAGAAACATGATTATCTAAACATCGAGCTTTCCTTAAAATATCCACAAAGTTTTCGCTTTCTCTGGAGAATCAGACGAGTTCATTGATCCATTCAAAGCAATACAGAGCACTGCTGGGAACCTTAAGGAATACTGAATCCTGAGTTCCCTTACTCTTCTCTTGATATCATCAAAAGATTTTATTTCCTGAATCACCGATGCTGAAAAGTCATAAAAGAACATAATGCTGGATCTCTCGTGAATTAAAACCATCGGAAACCACACTGAGCTTCCATCAGTCTTTGTTTATCCCTGTAACTATGTAACCACACAAGGACAGGGCAAAGGTGTTGGTCTGAGTATAACCACCGTGCCGTAACCCAATGAACTTCGGCTTCGAAGTGAAGGAATCACAGCAGCCAGATCAAAGCTGACCACCTGCCGTCTGGCCCAGCAGATCGACGATGTAAACATTCATCGTCCTGTCCCTGTTCTCGAGGTGGTCATCTTGTTCAGTTAAGGTCGGGACCTGTATTTCAAGGGGAAGGATCCTTTCCCGAGAGGAATTGATCACAGTCTCTGTCAATGCAGTTCGTCACTTGACATTGTATGTTCTGTTTCCAAGGCTGTCTAGTTGCTGCTCATGTTTTTGGACAAAGTCTGACAGCGGTTCTAGCCACAGCTGGACTTCTGTTCAGTCGTGCCTTCAATCATTTCACATAAGTTGGTGAACTCAGTAACCAAGGCCTGGTGAGTAACTGGGTCCATGGAACGAGCAGAGTGGGTTGCAGCTACAGCCTCAGGCATGCTCGATGCTTCTGATGGGTGCACCGTGTGTTGGGACTTACTCGATTCTTTCCCGTGTTTTATCATTTCCACTCGACAAAACGGGATTAATAAAGATTCTATAGCTCTTTTATTGTTGAATTTTAAGTAAATGGCTGGGATGGAGTGGGTTAGAGTACCACTTTGCCCGTTCTGTGATGCAAAGCCCAGCAAAGCGGACCTTTTGGATCGTGGCCATCTTGGACTCCCCCTTAAAATTTTATCAACATTTTAAATTTGTTTTGCACTTTATTAATGAATTTTCTGGAGCTGTGTCATTTGGTACCATTGTCTACATTTCCCGCCACACTGCACATTCTTGCCAATCCCCGATAATCCTCGACTCCGTTGTTACTTATGAAACTTCTGTCTGTGCCTCAAAAATATTCAATATCTCTGCCTCCATTGCTCTGCGGGAAGAGTGTTCGAAAGACCTACAATGCTGAAAGAACAAAACATAAACCGCAAGACCTGAGTTTGAGATTAGTTTTTCTTTGTCTCCTTATCTGAGAAAGGATATAATTACATTGGAAGCAGTTCGTAGATGTTTCACTTCTTGGATTCCAGGGATGAGGGCCTTATATTATGAAGGCTTTAACAGGTTACACGTGGAATGAGAGGCGATCTTATTGAAACATACAGGACCGAGAGGAGAGTGGATCAGATATATACCCACTGGGTATAGTCCAAATTTCTTGTAATTTTTGTAGAATCTCTACAGTGTGGAAGCAGGCCATCCCATCCATCAAGTCCACAGTGACCCTCTGAACAGCATCCCCCCGAACCTTCCCCACCCCTTCTCTATCCATGTAACCTTGCATTTTCCATTACTAACCTACCTAACCTACACATGCCTGGGCACTATGGACAATTTAGCATGGCCAATCCACTCTAAGCTGCATATCTTTGGACTGTGAGAGGGAATTGGAGTATCGTGAGGAAACCCACACAGATTCCTGCACAGAGAATACTCAAATTCCACGCAGAGCATAGCCCAAGGTTGGTAGTTAACCCAGCTTCTTGGTGATGGGAGGTAGCAGTGCTAACCACAGATCCACCATGCGCATCCATTAGTCCTATTAATTACTTGTGGATGACTAAAGAAATCTGCCTGACTTGTTCCTATCACTGAACCTGATCCAGTCTGAGACCTTTATCATTGGCCATATCACGAACCTGGTTACATTTAAAATTTGTTGTGAGCAGTGGAGGAGTGGGACTAGAAAAGGAAACAGTGACACCCTCCAACCTCAGTCAGAATAGAAATTAGGAAAATTCATTCAAGTGGGAATTCTCTTTGTGATATATGACTCTTTATTTTATATTGAGGCTAGTTTCATCTGGTTGTCCATAGACGGTGAATCAGGGATAATAGTACATGGAGATAAAAGTGTAGCTGGGACCACAATGAGATGAGCCACGACCTTATTTAGTGGTGGAAAAAAAAAACAAATTACTGTGGATTCTGGAATCTGAAACCAAAAGAGAAAATGCTGGAAAATCTGAGTAGGTCTGGAAGCATCTGTAAGGAGAGAAAAGAGCTGACGTTTCGAATCTAACTGACCCTTTGTCAAACCTAATAGAAAGGGAGTTATAAAGAGGTATTTATATGAGGAAAAATGCCTCGATATTTCTCCCCTTTATTTTTAGCTTTCTCTCCTTACGGATGCTACCAGACCTGCTGAGATTTTCCAGCATTTCCTCTTTTATTTACTAGTGGAGTAGTTTCAAAGGGCCGAATGGCCCATTTGTGTCTCTCAGCCCTGTGTTCTGATGTTCCATTCAGCCCTTCAGACCTGCTATATAGGGACAGATCGAGGTCACTCGGATGGTTAGGTGTAGTTTTGGAAAGGTATTTGGAAAATGCAGGCTGGGTTGGGAAGCGACCCCACCGCCAATCCCTGTTTCCAAATTTGCGTCATGTTACAGAACCAGATACGCTGGGATACAGCCCACATACCCCACCCGGGTTAATCCAAGCAAATCCTCTGCTCTCCCTGAATGCAACATTTCACAACACAACTTCCAGGAAAACAACCAGTTACTTTCCAAGAGCATAACATGTGAAATGAATAAATAGAGTAGGCTATTCGGCCCCTCAGATTTGCCCTGTCATTTAATACGAACATGGCTGATCTACTCCTGGGCTCAACTCCACTTTCTTGCCTACTCCGTGTATCCCTCTATACCTCTCTGGGTTATGGAGTTCTGGACATTTACTACCTTCTGAGAGAAGACATCACTCTGTGTCTCAGATTGAAATCGATGTTCCATATTCGGTATCGATATCCTCGAGTTTGAGACTCCACCCAGGAGTGGAAACAACTTGCCAATACCTACCTTCTCAAGCCCCTTCTGTGTCTTCTATTTTTCAGCGGTATCACTCCTCATTCATTTAAACCCCAATGAATAATCGCCTCACCATTTTAGAGATTCTCAACAACTCAACCCTTTCAGCCCAGGAAGCTGCCTAATGAACCAACCTAGTTACTTCCTATGTTTCATACATAGGAACACTCCTTTTCTGGGAGTCCCCTCCATTAAATAACAACCGGCCTTTTGATTCTCAGAGTCATCCACAACCTTGAATGTGCATTGCATTTAGCTTCCGCCATCAGGCGATCAATATAGAATGTAAATAACTGATTCTGGATTAGTGGTGCTGGAAGAGCACTTTAGATCAGGTAGCATCCAAGGAGCAGCGAAATCGACATTTCAGGCAAAAGTCCTTCATGAAGGGCTTTTGCCCGAAACGTCGATTTCGCTGTTCCTTATGCTGCCTGAACTGCTGTGCTCTTCCATCACCACTAATCCAGAATCTGCTTTCCAGCATCTGCAGTCATTGTTTTTACCTTGTAAATAACTGATGCCATTCGACTGATATTTGTGATACTCCAGCAGAAAGACCTTGAGCATGAAGATCCATTAATCCTGACTGTCCGATTTCTATGTGTTAACCAATCATCATCCCATGTTACCACATTCGCCGTCATCCTACGAACTTCAGTTTTGTGTAAGAACTTTTATTTTGCAATACTTTATGGAAAAGCTCT
This sequence comes from Chiloscyllium punctatum, assembly GCF_047496795.1. Taxonomy (NCBI): domain Eukaryota; kingdom Metazoa; phylum Chordata; class Chondrichthyes; order Orectolobiformes; family Hemiscylliidae; genus Chiloscyllium; species Chiloscyllium punctatum. Next base: position 557,301 of record NW_027309819.1, read on the forward strand.
GGAAAGCCTGGTTTTTACCAGATCCACTTTATCAAGTCCGCTTGTTACATTCTCTGGCATCTCCAGAAGTACTTTGCATGATTTTACAGGGCAAAGTATAATTTCCCTTTCACAAAACTACACTGACCCTGTGTGAAGCTTTTCTAAATGTCCTTGCTGGCCAGGTCTTCCAAATTAAGCTCAGCCCATCTGCTTTCATTTGGCCCATATGCCTCGAACTGTTTCCCATTCATATGTTTGTCCAAATGAGTTTCAAATGTTGCAGCTGTACATGCATTTACCACACTTCCTCTGGCAGCTCGTTCCATACACACACCACCCACTGTGTAAAACTGTTGCTCCTTAGTTCCTTTTAAATCTTCCGTCTTTCACCTTAAGCTGTGCCTTGTATGTTTGAACTCCCCCATCCCGTTGAAAAGACCGTGGCTATTCACCCTATCCATACCTCTCATGATTTTATAAACTTCTACAATGTCACCCCTCAACCTTCTATATTCCAGTACTAACTTCAAGAACAAACATTTAAAGATACGCACTGCAAATTTGACACAATATTAAACATGGCAGAAAAACAATACACAGCCCAAACTTCATATTGTTATTTGTTTTTCTCCATATTACAAAATACTAAGACAGCAAGAAACGTTTACTCGTGACAATAAGAAGTCAAACACATGAATTCATGTGTTTGACTTCTTATTGTCACTAGTAAACGTTTCTTGCTTTCTTAGTATTTTGTAATATGGAGAAAAACAAATAACAATATGAAGTTTGGGCTGAGTATTGTTTTATTGCCATGTATAATATCGTGTTAAATTAAAAGGGGTGATGATCCTGACAGTGAAAACGTAATTATGGCCAGATCTATATAATGTCACATAGTCAACATTCTCCCTCCTGGCCTCCCTTGTGTGATTGTGTCTTATTTATCTTGCACTCAGTAGAGAGAATCCCTTTCCCCAGCCAAGTCTTAATTTCAACCCGTTCGTTATCTTCTTGCTCACCACTGTTAAAAGCCTGCTTATCTTTGCCACACCCTCTTTTCACTGTCACCCATCCCCCCCCTCTGGCAAGCGATTAAAAATCCCAGTTTCCAATCCTTTTCAGTTCTGAAGAAGTGTCACACTGGGCATGAAATGCTCACTCTGTTTCTGTCTCTGCAGATGCAGACAGATCTGCTGAGTTTCTCCAGAAATGAATAGTTACAGAATAAATTTTCAATTAAACAAATAACTATGGATACTGCAAATAAAAGTACAAAAATTGCTGGAGAAACTGACAGCTTTGTAGAGGGTCACTGGACCTGAAAGTTTCACTCTGCATTCACTCCAGAAGATGCTGCAACATCGTCTGCAGTTTCTTCAGCAATTTCTGTTTTTGAACAATTTCCAAAGAAGTATGTCAAAGATGCTCAAACATTCCATCCAAATTGGAGCGCTGTACCATGGAGACTGAATGATAATGCATGGTGACAAGTTCCTTGATTCTGAAACTGCATAAGACAGGCATCATTGACACAATGGACATCTTAATCATGGTCAGGGCGAAAAACAGAGGGAAGCATATTCACTTCGAACACAGAAGATGGCATTGCGGATGAAACGTTGTTGAGTGGATGAAACCCCTCAACCTCATCATGATACCACAGAATCACAAATGCCAGTTTTCAATCAATTCGCTTCGCAGCACGTGACATGAAGAAACAGCTGAACACAGTAGATACGACAAAGACAATGGGCCCTGACACCATTCCTGCAATAGGACTGAAGACTTGTGCTGCACAACAAGCCGTGTCCCTGGGGAAGCTGTTTCATTCCAGCTCCAACTCTGACATCTCCCTGGCAAACTGGAACATTACTCAACTATGTCCACTCCCCTAAGAGGGGAATAACTACAATCTGACCATTTACCTCCCCTTTAGTCCCATCACGAAAGTCAAATTAGTGGGAATTCTTTTTGACAGAGCTTTTAAGCAGCACAAAACTAACCAGGCCAGTGTGGTTTCAGACAGTCCCCATGTGCAGATGGTGCTGTTGTGGAAATGTCAATAGATTACTAATCAAGACCAGGCTAATGGCCTGGCAGCTGGTGGAAGTTAAAAGTAATTAATAAAATTAATTAAAATCTGGTGTCAGTAATCGTGATCTTGTGTCCAATGTTGATTGTAAACATTGATCTTCACCAATATACTTCCAGGAAGTGAATCTCCCTTGCTTTCCTGGTGTGGCCTAAAATTGGCTCCAGCCACACAGACATGTGATCACTTTTTCAATGGTCTCTAAATCTGCTAAGCAAGACACACTATTGTATGAAACTGCTCCAAGGTCTGAAAGGATATAATCGGACAGAACACCCGGCCCCAGCCTCAGAATCGGAAAAGGGAATGGGAAAAACAGTTCTGTTGACCCTGCAGAGGCCTCCTTCCTAACATCTGAGAGCTTGTGACAACATTTACAGAGCTTTCCCACGGATTGCACAGAAACATTGGGAAAGGAGGAGGTCATTCAACATATTGAGCTTTCCCCATGCTAAGGCATGACCAAAGGCCTCCTCAATGGAGTTTTCCCCAAACACTGTTCATTTCACTGAATATGTTTAAACATTGTGAAATATAAAGTTGGAACTGCTGTAATCCCTTCGGTCCATCAATTTTGTGGCACCATTCAATATACAGGCAGTTCTCCGATAACACGCATTTATTAAATATGATATGGCTGTGCCCCCATGTTTTAGGCATGCTAGCCCGGAGAACTGTCATCCCTGCTTCCAATCTGTCTCGCCCTGTCAGAGTTTTATATATCTCACTGAGATCTCCACTCATTTTCCTAAAACCCATGGAATACAGGCACAGTTGCCCCAAACCCTGCTCCTACAACAAACCCGTCATCCCAGAGATCAGTCTGGTCGTGCTTCACTGCACTCCCTCAATGTCAGTTTTGTCCTTTATTAGGTAAGGAGACGAAAACTGCACACAATACTGCACAATGTTCGAGGTGAGGTCTCACCAAGGCCCTGTACAACTGCAGTAAATGACCCTTACTCCTGCATCCAAATCTCCCTGAAATGAATGTCAATACATTATTTATTTTCCTAACTGCTTGCTGCTCCTGCAACATTGCTTTCATTGACTGGTCTACAGGAAGATCAAGTTTATGTTCAATTTTACAGCTCCCCACTTGCTGGGTCTATATGCACTGGTCATCGTGCCAAAGCCATTCCCAGTATTGACTTCCGTGTTCAGAACTGACTGTCCTACATGGACTCAGAGGGCTGCACAGAAATAAATAAAAATGCAGCTTAATTTCCTTTATAGAGCAACACTTTTTCAACCAATCTCTTTTCAAATGATAGGCTGCCAGTCTATTGTTCCCATCAATGTACACAACATCACATCTCTCCCAATGATCTCCATCTGCCAGGTATTTGCCAGTCACTCCACTTGTCTCAATCACCTTGGAGCTTTATTTACATCTTCCTCACCAACTCACAAGCTGACACCATTTAGTGCTGTCAGTGGACTTAGGAATATTGCATTTGAGCCCCTCAACCAAAGATATGATTTGTACTGGGAATAGCTGGATTCCAAATCCTGATCCTTGTTATATCATCCACGCATTCCGTTCAAAAATCATGGTTTTGTTCCTTATCAGTGTTTCCTGCCAGCTCTCCCAATCTAAAACCATGACCACATATTAGCCCCAGTCCCACAGGATTCGAATTTGCACGAAAGGCTTGGGGATTTATCAAAAATCTTTCTGAGATTCCACTCGTATTGCATTGATACCTTCTCCATAAGAGATACCTTTTGCTAAAAGCCACTTTCTCAAATATGATGCCCATTTCATAAATCTCTGTTCACTTTGTCTATACCCATTACTTTCAATCCAATACTTTCTCTAAAACTGTTAGTTGCTAATTTCATTCTATTCCCTTTTTCTCACCAGACTAAAGTTCCATAGTATTGCTCGGAAGTTTTGTTTTTGTTTTGCTTTCTTCTGTGAAGGCATAACTGAAGTTTTTTTTCATTGTTCTGCTATTTCCCTGTCCTCAATTATCCGGTAACAGACTGTAAGAAAGCTGCACCTTTTTCTTTTAATTTTGCCAATGATATATTTTCAGAAGATATTAGAAGTTCACTCATATAAGGTTTGATAAGATATTCTTCAGAAACCCATCAATTCCTATCTTAAACTACGCAATGATTGACCTTTCACAACCATACAATCACACAAGCACAGACTCTGTACCATCAGAAATACAGCACGGTCTAGATTAGCCCTACTTTCCGACACAAGGCGTTTAGCCGTGAGTCTTATGGCATTTCAAGTGCACAACCGGGTATTTTCTAATGGTTGTGAAGTTATCATAACAACCCCCATCTCAAGAAGCGCATTCCAGACCCCAACAACTCTGTGTGAAAAACAGTCATCAAATCCGCACGAAACCTCAAACCTTTCACTTTAAAATTGTGGGCCTTTGACTAAAAGGAACAGCTGCTGTTTGTCCACCCTGTCCATGCCCCTCGTAATCTTCTCCTTCTGAAACACGGCCCCCTCAGCCTTCTTTCCTCCAAACTAAACAAACCCGAGCTTATCCAGCCTCTCTCCATTGCTGATATGACCCATCCCAAGGAACATCCTGTTGAGTCCCCTCTGTACCCCCTCGAGTGCAATCACATCCATCCTGTAATGTGGTTCCCAGAACTACACACCGTATCCCATCTTGGCCAAAACAAATTTCCGCATAGCTTTGATAATCTATGCTTTGATGAATAAAGGCTGTGTTAACGGTCCACTATGTTTTCTCAAATTGTGTATTAACTTGTGCATCACATTCAGGGATGTGTGGAGAAGCACCCTCTGACCTTCCGAGTGTGCTGCCATTCATTGAGTCCTCCCCCGTCTGGTTCCTTCTTCCAAAGTATATCACCTCATATTTATCAGGGTAACATTCCATCTGCTATTGATCCACCCATCTGACCATTCCATCTGTATCTCGCTGAAATATAAGACTTTCGTTCTCACTGCCAACCACCCGAACAATCATTGGATGAAACACAAACTTACTTATCACCCCGCCCCACCCCTCGTCCATATTCGCAGCTGCATCATTTATGATTACCACAAGTAATAAGGTTAAAAATCACACAACATTGGCTTATAGTCTAACAGGTTTATTCAGAGGCACGAGCATTCGAAGCGATGTTTCTTCATCAGGTGTTTGTGCATTTTGATGAAGAAGCAGTGCTTGGAATGCTCGTGCATCTGAATAAACCTGTTAGAATGTAAGATGGTGTTATGCGATGTTTAGAATTTTCCAGTCCAGTCCAACACCAACACCTCCGAATCACAAATATTAAGGGGCACAGCACTGATCCCCGGGGTACACCATTTGACACTGGCCTTCAGTCACACAAACAGCCTTTTACCTCTACCTCCTGTCTCCTCCAACTGAAGTTGATTTGGATGCAACTTGGCAAGTCCTAACGTGTCCTAACTGCTACCTGGATATTCTGTTTCGCTTGACACATTTGCAGATTATCTGGGGATACTCCCTAATCTTGCCCTGCCAGCAGCAGGTTTCAATGCCCCTGTGTTTGTTAGTCCCCTCCAAGAGAAGAACGTCCTCCTTATTGCAGTCGTAACTGGTCTGTCCCAGCTCATGACATTATTTGCCTTGAATGTGGATTAGAGAGCCAGGGAAGTATTCTGTTAATGTTCAACTTGTCACAGGTTTTGTGAATGTTCTACATTTCACGGTGAGCCAGCTCTCATTCTTTGAAGCGCTGGAGAAAATAGGCCGAGTTTCCTCATCAGGCAATCTCGCTATCTGAGGGATTAATCTGGAAAATGCCCATTGCACATCCTCTGTTGTCAGTATATTCTTTCTGAGATTCGTTCAGCAAAACTGTGCACAATACTCCAGGTACAGTCCCATCAACACGCTGTGAAACTGCTTCAACATGTGTTTACATTAATGTTCTGACTCTCTTAAATGAAGGCAAACCAAACTTTAACTTTCCACTTTCATATATTCCTCCAAATCCCCTTCACATTCATTGCATTTACGAACTCATTATTTGAGTTCTTATTGAAATCCTTCCGAAAATCCAACATATGCCACTTCTCGTGGTTCCCCATTATCTCTGCTATAAGAAACAATTTCAAACAATTCCGAAGTTTATCAAATATGATTTCTCTATCAGAAATGCATGCTGATTCTCTCCATTGTTGCTGTAAATTTCTAAATATCAAAAATCTCAGCCTGTGTAATAGATTTCAAATGTTTCCCTACAGATGTCAAGTTAATTGGTCTGCAGTTCTCCCCACTTTCTCTTTTTCCCTTTGCAGCTGTTTAGATCGCTTCCATTCATCTATTGTGCTTGGATCGAATTTACTAACTTCAATTTATCTACAATAGTTTCTGCCCTCTGCAGAATATACAGGAAAATAAAACACAGTCATCGACAGTGCAATTTATACTTCTATTGGTGATTTATTTCTGACATTTTGATAGGAAGTACATCTGACTTAGCAATGCTCTTTCCAGCTGCACTACCTTGTTCCTGATTTGAATTGACTTTATGTCTTTAGCTCCAGGAGTCCGACATGATCACTTGGTATTACTGGGGGATTTTCTGGATATTCCTCCATGAAGACAGATGCAATGAAATTGGTTGTTTTCTTGGCCATTTCCCTGTTCCCCACAATGACCTCTCCTCTCCCGATTCCAAATTTCCACATTTGACCTTGCTTTCATTTTGTTCCTTTGAAATATAGATCGCAGATTGATGCAGTCTTTGTGTTCCTGTGTGCTAGCATGTATGTTCGGTTTTTGATTTCCTTATCAGTTTCATGGCTTTCCTTTTTTGGATCGTTAATTTCTGAGAATTCTCAGGTTTCCACAATATCTGGAATTCTTCTGATGTCACTTCCTATGATTAACATAATTTCTAATCTGTTATTTTAACCATCATTGAGTCACTTTCTCACTCTTTGGTGTTTGTACCTGAAATAAATAGATGTATTTTTCAGACTTTGCAGCATTTCTAAAAACTCCTGGTCCTGACCAGTTATATTCAGGAACACCACAGGAGGATAGGAGGATAGAGAAGAAATTTCGGGAGCACTGGTTGGCTCTTTTCTATCATCGCTGACGGAAGAGTGAGGTCCTGGACGACTGGAGGGTAGCGAATACTGAGCTGTATTCAAGAAAGGCTACAAAGATAAACCTGGGAACTAAAGACCAGTGAACCGAGTGAACCGAGTAATCTAATGGATATGTTACTTGAGAAGATTCAGAGAGATTGGATATATATGCATTTGGAAAGACAGGGTGTTGTTCGGAGTAAGATTAGAATGGTGCTGGAAAAGCAGAGCAGGTCAGGCAGTATACGAGGAGCATCAAAATTGATGTTTCGGGCAAAAGCCCTTCATCAAATTCAGCACGGGAGTTTGTGCTAGGCAGATCATGATTCACAATTTTGTTGGAGTTCTTTAATGAAGTGACCAGCAACATTGAGGAGGTCCGAGTGGTATACGTAATCTAGGTGGATTCCAGGAAAGCCTTCAATAAGGTTCCACATGGTACGCTGCTTTGGAAGGTTAGATCGCATGGAATTGAAGGGGACCTGGCAAATTAGGTACAAAATTACCTTGATGGTAGGTAGCAGAGAATAATACTGGAAACATGCTGGTCAGACTGGAGGCCTGTGACTAGTGGAAATGCCTCAGACGTTGGTACTGGGACCATTACATATTACATATATCTATGATTTAGATGAGAATGTACAGGCATGATTTGTAAGTTTGAAGACGGCACTAAAACAGGCGGCATCACGGAGAGTGAGGAAGAATATCAGAAATTTCAGAAATTACAGTTGTATCTTGATCAGCTGGAGAAGTTGGCTGAGAAATGGCAAATGGATTTTAATATAGATCAATATAAGTTACTGCATTTTAGAAAGTCAAATCACGGTTGGAGTTTCATGGTGAATGGTTGTGTCCTAAGGAGTGTCGTCGAACAGAGGGATCTTGGAATTCAGGTGCATGGCTCTCCGAAAGTTGATTCACAGGTAGACAGGACAATGACGAAAGCTTTTGACACACTGGCCTTCAGCAGTGCATATCACTGAGTATCGAAATCAGGGAATTACGTTGCAGTTAATAGGATGCTGGTGAGGCCATACTGGTAGCGTAATGTTCAGTTTCTTTTTCAATTTGCTACAGTAAGTGTGTTACTAAATTGGAAAGACTGCTGAAGACATTTACAAGGATGTTACCGTCTCAATGATCTGAATTATAGGGAGAGTTTGGACAAGCTGGGATATTTTACTTTAGCCTGTATGAGGCTGAGGGGGATCTGACAGAAGTGTATAAGATCATGACAGGCATGGACCGAATGAATGTACTCAGTCTTTTTTTCCCAGGGTTTGGCAATCACAGACTAGAGGGCATCAGTTTAAGGACAGAGGGGAAAGAGGGGAAAGACTATAAGAGAGCCTGAGGAACAACTGTTTTACACATAGGCTGGGACACATATGGAATGAGCTGCCAGCGGAAGTGGTAGAGGCGTGAACATTAACAACATTTAAAAGGCATTTGGACAAAACACGGATAGGGAAGGATTAGAAGGATATGGAGCAACGACAGGGAAATGGGGTTAGCGTGGATGGACTTTTTGGTCAGAATAGACTAGTTTGAGCCGAAGGGCCTGTCTCCTTGCTGTAGGACTCTATGACTCTAACAATCATTGCTTGTCTCCCACTGAATGTTATGTTGTATTTTCCCAATTCACTGAAGCTAACTTGACCCTCTAGCTTCCAGTCTTCCATGATGTATAACCAGAATGTATATTGTATACAGGCACCGTGTAAAGTGCACCTTATTAATGCCACTATTCCTTAAATGCTGCTTCAGAGCAAGGTTATAAATTAGCTCGCCTGACCACATGACACCAAATCCCAAATAACCTGCTCTCCAGTTTGCTTCACAACATACTCTTCAACCCACCTCATATACAATTATTTTTGAACATGAGCAGTCACTTAGTTAATGCAGTTTAGATGCAACTTGAAACCATCCAATAAGACTGCAGTATCCACAATAATTGCATATCTAATTTCCAGAGCATATGATACTCAGATTTTTCACAACTGTTTTGGTTTAGATATATGACACACCAATATTTGCTTCTCCTTGCTATTTGTAAGCTCCACTTGAACTGATTCTGTGGAATCTGAGGAACAGGGTCTGTGGCGTTATTAGCGATAGACTTAAACAAGATATTCGGGGAGGCTCACCTCGACTCTGAGATGATCTGAAAAAATGTCTATCAATTCAAGACAAGCAACAATATGCTCCACGCTCTGTCTGGATAAATGCAACCGCATCGATTTGCTCCCTCACACTCACTGTCCATCTGTTATAGAACCTACCCCCGAACAAGGTTCACACCCTATCTCCAAATAAGGCTCAGGCATGACCACCCTCACTATTGAACTCAGCAACTTTCTTCCTCTCTTTCTCTGTCGCCTACTCAGTAGCTCCACACTAATAATACTATATTGGTTCAAACTGTCGACTGACTCCTCCCAGATACCTCACAATTCCCCCCACCTACACGGGCACAGAGAGCAGGGTCACCCTCTGCCACTCACCCTCCACCCTCCCTCCCTTTCTCCCAATGCAGGAGAAGCAGCCTGGAATAGGACAGCAAAGCTATTACAGTGACATACTGCTGCCCCTAGCCCATTTGTTGCTCCCTCAATCCACCTCTCAAGGCTGATACAGAGATATACAGAGATACACTACTCCCCCACCCCATGTTTTGCTCTCTCAATCCACCCTTCGAGGTTGTTACAGTGATATACTGCTGCCCCTACTCCATGTGCTGTTCTCTCAATCCAACCCTTGATGCCGTTACAGGATAGGAGACCACCCCATTCTGTCAAACAGAATCGTTACAGTGAAACAGAAGGAGACCATTCTGCCATTAGAAGGATCTACACAGGAATATAGAATGAAGTAATTCAGCTCATTCAGTACATTACACAGCCCAGGAGGAGGCCAATCAACCTGCCCGAACTGCTACACAGGAATAGGGAAGCTGTTGTTAACAGGAAATAGAGAAAAGAAATAAATGTTTATTTTCAGGTTGCAAAGCTGTAACTTGTTAGTGAGCTAACCTGCAGCGCCAAGAACATTGGGTGAATTGTCTATTTTGACATGAAGGATAAAACAATGGTAAACAATTTAAATGGAGAGCGATTGCAGAACTCTGATTCGGAAGGTTTCCATGTTCCTGGGACATGAATCACATGAAGTCAGTCTGCAGATGCTGCAAGTGATTTGGAAGTAAGTGCAATGATACAGTTATCAACAAAGGGTATCAGGTTTAATATCAGGAATGCTTTACTGCATCTGTACAGGGCATTGCTGAAACCATATCTGATACACTGCATGCGTTTTTGATCCCAGAAACTAAAAACAGGATATAATTCTTTTCGAAGATTTTCACAGAGGTTTCCCATTACTCATTCCTGGAATGAGGGCCTGTTATTATGGGGGAGTTATCAGTTTCGAACTTCCCTGGGAAATATTATTGAACCATCCATGACTTTCTGAAAAGTGCATCAGCTTGACGCATATTTTCTCTTGTCAGGGAGACTAAAGCTAGGGAATGCATTTTAAGAAAAAGGTGTATTGATATGGACATATGTGCTATGAAGACACCTACCAATATTTACAAATTACACAGATACATGAAAGCATGTCAATAATTCATAAAGTGGGAACATTTGTTTGCGATCGGAGTACGCTGTGTACAACAAAAGCAATGATTCACCTGCATATGGTCCATAATCAGGCTTTCAAGAGAATGTTCCACGAGATCGCACATGGTCCAGTTTGGTGATCAGTTGATGTTATTGTATGTGCCAACACAGAGATGGAGAAAAATGTTCCCTGCCTGAGAAGCAGCAGCCGATTGATCCCTCTCTCATACATTGTTCCGCCCAATAGCAAAGCGTGAGACCATAAAATCCCTGAGTTATCTTTGCCAGTTGTGAAGGATTCCTGGTGAGGATTCATGAGAATCTCTCCACTGCCTGAAACAAACGGATTTCAGCTAAATCCAACTATTGCAGAAAGAACTCCCATTACCAGCATCTTGTGTGAGCAAAATAACTTCAAAGGCAGAATAACATTTGGGACACTCTGCCAATTTAACATTTGCTATGAGTTCAAAGTACTGTGTCTCACTTTTTTTTCTAGAAAATGAGCTACCCTGATGTCTATGTCATTGGCCACCTAACTAAACTGGTTGCATTTAAAATTTGTTGTAACCAGTGGGGTAGTGGCTCTGGATAAGGAAAAAATGAGCCTCCAACATTGATTGGAGCACAAATGAGAAATTCTCAAAGGATTGTTCAAATGGAAATTCCCTTCCCCAGAAGTTTGTGGTGCCTGGATGATTACATTTATTCAAAGTTGTGTTGTATTCAAACATTTGACAAACACGTGAATGTAGGAAAATGGTGTACAGGCAGAAAAGTGGTGCTGAGACCACAATCACATCACTTTTTGAGTGGTGGAGCGGTGACAAAGTGTCTAATAGCCCACTCCTGCTGCTCATTCCGATGTTCCTATGTTCCATTCAGCTCCTCACAGCTCCTTAAAGTACCAGATGGAGGCCACATGCTCCAAATGCCGGTTCCACAGTAACACAGGATATCATTCAATCACTCAAGACTGTCACACACGGTTTTTTGTGGTATGGAAAATGTTATTTGAAAAACCAGGTTGGTTTCGAAAGACACCTCTGGTCTCTTTACAGAGTGTCTCCTCTCTGCAACTTGTGCTTCATTTGTTGGTCATGTTGGAGACCCAGATTCACTGTGAATACAGCCCCCATACCTCACCCAGAGATGATTCACAAAATACTTTACTCTCTCTGACTGCAACATTCAATAACAGAACGTTCAGGAAAATTACAATCATTAACTTTGTAATTAGAGAACATGCGAACATAAGGCGCAAGATTAGGTAACTCGGACGATCAAGCCATTGTATACCATCATGGCTAATCTACTGTTGGCATTAACTCATCTTTAATATCCAATTCTTCACACACCTTAGCTCTCTGACAGGTCAAAAAATTCATGTACCACCTCTTTGAATACTTTCCGTGATGTAACTCACCTCACTATATAGCCCAGATAATTCCTGGCATTGATTACCCTCTATGAGAGGAAAATACTCCCTACACATACACTATCGTCTATTGATATGAACAAGAGGTGAACACAGGGGCTCAGGAAAGAGTGAATGGCCTTGATAACAAGGCAGTATTTGAATGAGGATGGCATCAGGACCACCTACTTATTTGAGCTTAATGGGAATCAGGTGTACCCTGATTTTAGCTATTCTGTTCTTTTAAATGTCAGGGTCTTTACCCCGCATCCCTAGCAGTTCAGAAAGTGGCCAGTGTCTTTGTGCGCTCCCTGCATAGGGAGCATCCAGTGCCAGGCGATGGAGTGTGGGGAATCTAGGGGTGGCTTGATGAAAGGCTGCATGCAGTGACGGATGGACTCAGGGATTGAGAGAGACAGAGTAGGTAATCAGGGACATGCACTCACATAAGTAGGTGGGCAAGATTCCCAAGCACTCGGGGAGCCCGAGCACCAGAGCCACTTTTACAATAAAGCCGTCATACTTGCAGCAATTCTCTATCAAACACAAGCAAATATACTGTAGATGGCAGAAACCTGAAACAAACACAGAAACAGATTGTGAAGAGAGAAAGTAGTTAATCCTCCCAATGCAGACACGGGGAGATTGCAAAAACTCCACAAAGAAAGGGTCCAGAGATTGGAATTGAACCCGAGTCCCTGACCCTGTGAGGCAGCAGTGTTGTGCCACCACGCTATACAATGATGGGCAAGAGGATTAGTCTAGTTCCATTAATATATTTTCAACAGTCAGTTAACTGGAATGCTCTCACTCAGCCTGTCTAAGATTGGGAAGCCTTTATACAGCAGCAGATTACAATTTAAGAAGCAAGAAAGCGGTGAACAAGAAACATGTAAACTAGCTCGCTTAAGAAAAGGAGATTGCATGAGTTTTGTTAAGATATATAAAAGGGGAGAGTGAACATTGGGCAACCAGAAATTGAAGCTGACTGCAGAGAAATGGAGAACAAAGAATTGGAGAATGAACTGAAAAGGTACTTTCCATCAATCCTCACAATGGTGGACACTACGAACATTCCAGAACTTCAAGCGAGTCAAGGGTGAGGGATGGATGTAATGATCGGCGCTGAGTAGAAGGTACTGGGAAGCTGCAATGTTTGAAAATTGATAAATCACACAGACTGGACAGATAACAACCAAAGTTTTGAAGGAATTAGCGCAGGAGATTGTGAAACCATTGGTCATGACTGTTCCGGAATAACTATCATCAGACAGAGTCCCAGAGAACTGGAAAATGGATAATGTAAAATCTCTGTGTAAGAAGGAAGAAAGGCAAAATACAGTAAATAATAGGTCAGTTTAGCCTGGCATCGGTCGTTAATCGGGATTTAGAGTGCATTGCTAGTAATGAGATTGCAGAGTACCTGGAGGTGCATGGTAAAATAGGGCTGAGTCAGCCTGGCTTCATCAAGGAGTGGTCCCACTGACAAGTCTCAGAATTCTTTCAGAAGATAATGAGCAGGTTTGACAAAAGGGAGAATGTGATCCGATTTGCTAATAGGGAGTGGGTTACATTTGAATCAGTGTTAAATTGAATCATGTTAATTTATTGGTTACAACTTGCATAAGCAGATGTACAAAAACAATTAAAAATTGTAAAGGAACAATTCAATACTGGTTAATTAAAATAAGGATGGAGGGTCGGGTGATGTGTTGTTTCTCTATGATGTCGGAGTGGTCGACCCCACTGTGGATCCCAGTGACCATGTCTGGAGTAAACGTTGCAAGCTAGAAGAACTCTGGCTCTGAGTCGATGAGCTGGAGTTTGAGCTTCAAACATTGCGAGGCATCAGGGAGGGGGAGAGTTCCCGCGATGCTGTGATTCAGGAGACAGTTACACTCCTTAGATCAACTGACTCAAATTCAGCCAGTGGCTAGAAAACGGAGGGTTTGGCTGTGAGTGAGGCAGATAGAGGGATCCAGGAGGTAGAGTTGCAGGAAACCTCAGCCCCTGTCCGTGTCTAACAGGTTCAAGAGTTTTCTTCCCTGTGTGGATAGAAATAGGGACTGCAGGGAGGATGAGCATATTGGCCACACACCGAGTTGAGGGAAGCTTTCAAGTGGGGCAAGCGAAGAGAAATGTAATTGTAATTGGGGATAGTATAGTTAGCGGCATAGTGACTGTTCTCTGTGATCGGGATTGAGAGTCCTGAAAGTTGCATTACCTACTGGTGTTTGGGTAAGGGATACCTCATCTGGGCTGCAGAGGAACTTGGAGTGGGAGGGGAAAGATCCATTGGTCGTGGTCTTTGTAGGTACTAACGAAAGAGATAAAACTAAGGCAGAGGTTCTGCTAAGGGATACGAAGAGCTCGGAGCTAAATTAGAAAACTGAATCAAAAAGGAAATCATCTCTGGATTACGGCCTGAGCCATGAGCTAATTAGCACAGGGTCCGCAGGAAAATGCGTGGCTCAAAGTTTGATGTGAGAGAAATGAATTTGTATCATGGCACATTGACACCAGTACTGGGGAAGGAGGGCACTGTTCCGATCCGACGGTCTTCATCTTAACCGTGTTGGGACTAGAGTCCGAGCAAACCGCATAACTAGGGCTGCAGACTGGACTTTAAGTTAAATGGGGGTGGGGTGGTGTCAGTTTAGGGAAAATTAGAAAAACCGAATTAAAGGAGGGGTAAGACTGCAGAACTCAAAAAGAAGGCGTTTTGTATGTTTTCCTTTATTGGTCAGAGCATTGAGTACAGGTGTTGGGAGGTCATGTTGCGGCTGTACAGGACATTGGTTAGGACACTGTTGGAATATTGTGTGCAATTCTGGTCTCCTTCCTATCGGAAAGATGTTGTGAAACTTGAAAGGGTTCAGAAAAGATTTACAAGGATGTTGCCAGGGTTGGAGGATTTGAGCTACAGGGAGAGGCTGAACAGGCTGGGGCTGCTTTCCCTGGAGCGTCGGAGGCTGAGGGGTGACCTTATAGAGGTTTACAAAATTATGTTGGGCATGGATAGGACAAATAGACAAAGTCTTTTCCCTGGGGTCGGGGAGTCCAGAACTAGAAGGCATAGTTTTAGGGTGAGAGGGGAAAGAAATAAAAGAGACCTAAGGGGCAACATTTTCACACAGTGTGGTACGTGTATGGAATGAGCTGCCAGAGGAAGTGGTGGAGGCTGGTACAATTGCAACATTTAAGAGACATATGGATGGGTATATGAATAGGAAGGGTTTGGAGGGATATGGGCCGGGTGCTGGCAGGTGGGACTAGATTGGGTTGAGATATCTGTTCGGCATGGACGGGCTGGACCGAAGAGTCTGTTTCCATGCTGTAAATCTCTATGACTCTATGACACTAAGTTATTCAAATCTCCGACAGAGACGCAGAGAGCATGGAAAGTGTTAGTAATCAAACTTCAAACACACAGGAAAAACAAATAACAATGAGAAGAGGAAAGGCTAATACAGGGCTGAACTGTTATATCGGAAAGCATGCAGTATAACGAATAAGGTAAATAAACTTGTGACTCATACACAAATTGGCAGGTCGCCATCATGGGAGACGTCGCTGCAAGAGGATCAGGACTGAGAGCTGAATATTCAAGGATATGCATCCTATCAAAAAGATAGGGAGTTGGACAGAGGGGATGGGTTTGTCTTATTATTAAGAAATGAAATTAAATCAATAATAAGAAATGAAGTAAGGTCAAATGTTATAGAGTTTGTGTCGGTAGAATTGAGAAATCACAATGGTTAAAAAAAAGTAGTTAGAGTTCAGTTCAGGCCACCAAACAGTAGTCAGGAGCTGGGGTGCAAGATACACAGGAGCTAGAAAGATGTGTAGGAAATACAAAGTTACAGTAATCATGTGGGTTTTCATTACGGAGGTGGGCTGGGAATTCAAGTTGATGGTGGTTTGGATGAAAAGGAATTTGTAGAATGTCTATGAGATAGCTTTTTGGAGCAGCTTGTGCAGGCAGACTAGATGAGGGAGCTTAAGGTGAAGGAAATCATAGGAGGCAGTGAATCATAATATAATTTAATTTACTCTGCAATTTCAGATGGAGAATTTAGAATCAGAGGTAACGGTATTAAAGCTGAATAAAGGCAATGATAGAGGCATGAGAGAGGAGTTGGGTAGAATTGACTGATAGAAGGGCCCAGCAGGAAAGACAGTGAAGCAGCAATGGCAGGAGATTTTTGGTGTTATTCATGATGCAGCAGAGATATACCCCGAGTAAAAAGTGGCATGGTACATGGAGAATGAGGTAAGTATGTCTGACGAAGGAAGTCATGTATAGCATAAAAGCAAAAGAGAAAGGATATAATGTGGCAAAGTGCAGTGGGAAACCAGAAAGTTGGGAAACTTCCAAAGACAAAACAGAGGGCAAACAAAGTAAAATATAGAGGGAGATTATTAAATATGGGGGTAAGCTAGTCAGTAAGATAAAGAAGTCTGTAAGAGTTTCTTTCGATATATAAAATATAACAGAAAGGCAAAAGAGGGCATTGGATTGATCGAAAATGACACTTCAGAGATAGTAGTGGGGGCCAAGAAAATGGCCGAGGAATTGAATAATTACTTTGCATCAGTTTCATGGTGGAAGACACGAATAATGTCTCAAACATTCAGGAGAGTGAGGGGCTAGAGCTTAGTATGGTGGCCACCACCATTGAGAACATGCTAGAAAAAAGCTGAATGGCTTAAAGTTGGTTAAATAACCTCAACCAGAGGGATTAAATCCCTGTGTTATAAGGGAGATAGCTGAAGAGTTCGTTGACGTGATGATGGCGATTTTTCAGGAATCACTCGAGAAAGGAACGATCCCAGAGCATTGGAAACCCACTAACGTGACATCTGTTTTTACCCAGGGAGTAAGGAAGAAAAGAGAAAATAAAACGCTTAACTTTTGACATGGGTAAGATCCTGGAATCCATTGTGAAGAATGAGATTTCTGAATACATGGAAGAGTTTGGTAAAATAGGGCAAAGTCAGCATGATTCCATCAAGGATAAGTCAGCATGATTTCCATCAAGGATAAGTCAGCATGATTTCCATCAAATTTGTTGGAAATCTTTGAAGAAGAAATGAACAGGCTCGATAAAGTACAGCCAATGGATGTTATCCACCTGGACGTCAAGAAGGCCTTTGACAAGGTGTCACAAAGGAGATGATTGAGTATGATAAGGTTCCGTGGTGTTAGAGGCAAGTTAGAGGCATGAACAGAAGCTTGTCTGTCCGACAGAAAGCAGAGAGTGGGGATAAAATGGTCCTTCTCAGGATGGCAGCAGGTGACAAGTGGTGGTCTGCAAGGCACAGTGTTGGGACCATAACTTTTTACCTTATTCGTTAACAGTCTAGATGATGGACTGAGGGCACTCTGGCTAAGTTTGCAGACGAAACAAAGATAAGTCGAGAGTCAGGTCGGAGAGTGGAGGCGGAGGGGCTGAAGAAGGAGTTGGCCAGGTAAAGGGGTTGGCAGATGCATTCCAATGTCGGAAAGTGTGACGTTGGAAATGGTCTATTTCCTCAATGGGGAGAAGATTCAGAAATCTGAAGTGCAAAGGGACTTGGGAGTTAAGGTGCAGGGTTCTCTTAAGGTTAGCTTGTAGATTGAGGTAGTAGTTAGGAGGGCAGTTTCAGTTATTATTGATGGCATTTATTACGAGAGAAATTGAATATAAGAACAGGCAGTATACAGCTTTGGTCAGACTACATTTGGAGTGTTGCGCGCACTGTTGAGCCCCATATCTCAGGAAGGATGTATTGTCCCTGGAGCGTGTTCAGAAGATTTTCAGGGGAACAGTCGTAGGAGTGAAAAGTTTATTGTGTGAGGAATGTTTGAGTCTATACTTGATATAGTTTAGAAGGAAGAGGGGAAATGTAATTGAAACATACAGAATACTGAATGACCTGAACAGTGTGGATGTTCATACGATGTTTCCATTGGTAAGAGAGACTAGGAACCAAGGACACAGCCTTAGTTTAAAACGAATACCTTCTAGAACGTTGATAAGGAGACTTCTTTAACCAGGGAATGGTGATTCTTTGCAATTTATTGCCAGAGAAGGCTGTGGGGCCATGTCATTGAGTATATTTGAGGTGGTGATAGTTTTTTCATTATCCAGGGCATCAAGAGTTATGGGGAGAACGTCGGAGAATGGGCTTGAGAAACTTAGCAGTGATGATTGAATGGTGGTGTAGACTTGATCAGCAAACTGGCCTAATTTCTGCTCCTATATCTTATAGTCTTATGGTCTAAACCTTAAGGAGGCACCTTGCATCTCTGAGAATATGGATTAATGTCCTTCATGAATGTCAGTAGCTGGTGGGAATCGTGAACTGTTTTAGAATGACAGTATTGTGGCTGCTGTCGGGGTGGTGGATAATATGACATTCAGTGCAGGATCACACACCAACTGTACTGTATAAATGTGGGGAGAGTTTATTCAAAACATGAACCTCTCTGTCTCTCTCAATCACCGTGGGGATTGGGGGTTGTGGTGGGTAGGCGTAACGTCCTCAGAGGCACTTAAACTATCCAGATTCATGCATCCTGAGTGAAACAAAAGTGATGGAATTTATCACCTTCCCATTGTCTGTTTAGAATAGAAGGAGTGATTGTCCATTCCTCTCAAGGTTCACTGCAATCACCTCTTATTATCTCACAGCGTGACAGATCAACCTTCACTCACTCCTCATGGTGCCATCATCCCAGGGATTAATCCGGTGGAACTCCTGTTTATTCTTTCTGTGATAAGGAGATCACTCCTTATAAAGGAGATAAAATCTGTCCACAATACCCCAAACACTGCCTCAACAACACTCTCAGAGTTGAACACAATAATTCCTGTCCCTCACTTAGCTGGTTCCATTTCCTTCATGTGACACAGGAAGCCATTCATTTACGATGCACTGTCACTGAGTTGGAATTTAAAACATCCTTACATCTGTAGGTCAACATCAATAAAGCCAGCACCAGAGATGCCTATAGAGATGGACATCACTCTTGGGGAGAGACCCAATCACAAAGAATACATATAAAATAGTGAATGGCCACCTACCTGAATGGAATTCACCTGCAGGAATGTGGGATACAGGCAGAGGAAGGGAGTTATCTTTCATTTTGGTCTTCCCTCACGGGATGTGTGCAGCCCTGGTCAGGCCAGCATGTTATGCCAGCCTTGAACTCAGTGGCTGGTTCAGCTGTTCCACAGGACAGTAAAGAGTAAAACACAGTGCTGTGGGTTTGCAGTCACACAGAGACCTGACCAGAGAAGAATGACCCATTGCCTTCTCTAATGGGCATGAGGCAAGCCGATATCAACAGATGATAATTTTGTGGCTCTAGATTATGAGCCAGTGAAGTAACCACCATACACTGTCTTTCCATCTTTCTAATTCTGTGCAGGGAACAACGTAAACATCTCAAGTGCAATTATTTTGCAATGGACACGTGGTAAGAAGGGACTTGAAACAGCTACATACGGAGATTAACAAAGGCACAAACAATGGTTTATTCAGGAGTTGTACTCCGGCTGAGGAGGAGACTGGGATGTCATGGTGGCGGTACTGAACTGGATTGGTGAGTGGGTGGATATGGAAATGTAAACTTGTGCAGGAGAAAATGAATCATGGAGAACAGTCTGTTTCATCCCCGCATATTGGTGCATAATATTTAAATAACCATTTGCTAGTTATAATTTGTAAAGAATGGACTCTTTGATTGGAACTGAAAACATTGACTTGCACCTTTCCAAAATTTCCATATCATAACCATCAATTCAGTTCAGACCGTTTCACTAGACAGATTGAGTGACATACCAGGAACACCAACTATAGCAAGGATAGGATAGTAACCAGCTTGAATAACCATCAGTGCATCTTCAACACGCGATGTTAATGATATCCAAGGCTGAAAAAGCCAGAAAAGACCCCAGGATAAACTCCTGTCCATTGCTGGAAATTTCCATTCGAATGTTCTCAGATCCTGATCCATTGTTGAAACATCCAGTCTAATGTTTCCAGATTTTGATCTCTCCTCCTTCTCTCTCTGAAGCTGCTGATCCCTGTTACTGGTGTGGGTGATGCTCCCGCTCAGAATATGGGATAACACATGGAACGCGTTCCCTTATTGATAGAAGAGGGAAACTCTCTGCGGACCCATAGGATCCATGGAGACTCATATAATCACAATCGCTGAACAAATAGCTCCAGCTAACCCTTTTCAATTTGATAATGTTTTACTAAAATTCAAAATAACTTTGAACATTGATACATTCAGGATGTGATATGTGAGTGTGACTGAAGGAAGGAATGTCGGAGGTGGCAGATTGATTGTGTGTAATCATTCAGTCTGCCTTGGATATAGAGGTAATTCCAGAGGTTTAACTGAACATAAACATGTTTCTCTGCTCATAAATGGGGAAATAAATCCTATAATTACTGATCAGTCATCGCAAAATCACTAAAACATTGAGAGAACATCTGTCCATGATCTGATGGCAATATGTTTATAACAATCAAACGGCATGCATATGTTAACAGAGAATTGTACGTGACAAATAAAATTCAGATTGTTATTCAAGTATCAGAGAGGGCAAGCGTGGATGTTGACGTTATCAATGTTAAGGAACTGTGATGAAGTATCATCTACTGACTTCAATTACATTGTAATTTTGACATTGGGGAAAAGACAGAAGATGGAGTGGACTGGGGGACATGGCTGTTCAAAATGGGAAGAGGTACATTGATGTTCCCCAGTTTTCACTATTGGAACGTTACTCTTTATAACTCATATGAAAACAGAGTCAAGGATACGTCTACAATGAGAAATTAGCAGAGACAATATTAATGAAATGTATTTATGCAATACAAAATACAGGGACAAAATGATTTTCTATACAGACCAAAATATACAAAGTACAAAGAGATAAGATTGTTAAAATGCACTCCTGATATTGAGATATATAAACTGAAATGTGGATTAGAAAACTAGGATAGTGGTGTGTAAACTTTATCAATCATTATTTGATCCACAGCGGAGCTGCTGATTTCCCCTCTGTCAGTGATACCCCTCACTAGATTCTCGGGCCCAGTCTCTCACACAGTATCTGGAGATGGGGTGGGAGTTTTGGGTGCGGTTATCATTTCCTGCTGCTCATGGCATGGTTTATTTAAAAAATCCACCTTCGCCATGGAACTAATCTACTGATCTATTGGGTTCTGCTTAGATGTCAGTAACCCAGCTCTGTGATATTATTGGAAAGAAATGATCTGGGATGACAGCCAGCGGTCACAGAGTATGGCACCCAGACAAAGGGCTTGCAGTTCAGAAGAATCTCTAAGTAAAACTTCCAACTTCTTTCTGTCCGTATTTATCTACACTCATGCTGTCTTCTGATTTATCTGACTTCACCCTCATCTAACACCTCTTCCTCTCCCACTCAGTCAATCGCTCCCCTTTCTATCCTCTCTCAGTTTATCTCACTTCACTTTCTTTTTCTCTGTTTATTTCTTCAAAGTTTGTGAGAAGATTTGTGAGAACAGCCAGGGAATTCTTAGATGCTTGTCACTCATCCACAGATTCAATCAATAAGCACACATTGATCCAATATACCAGCCACTGCAGCGGACAGCTGGAACTGACAACCGGAAGCGGCAGAGACAAATCACTATAAATGCCTGAGGAAACATCACAGAAGCGCTTCACAGGACGCTCCCACGCACTGAGGATGTCACCTAGACAGGGGACGCAACGTCTGCAACATAAATTCCCAGCTCGGCGAACAGAATCACCACATCTGTTGATTTCTCTCTCACACCAGCTATCTCCATATATTGTATCTCCAATTGTGCAGTTGAAGTGCTTGTGACCCCACAATGGGTTGACAGACCTCCATCGGTGTTATAATAATTCGGCAGTTCTCTGATCCACAATAAATACTTTAGGTGCCTGGTCAGATAAGCTGGTGCGGTGACAGGTACAGTGCACAATCACCCATTATCTCTTCCTTTTCTTCTCTGATGTGCAGCTGCCTTGAAATGTCTTGCAAACAAAATAGACTGAATGAAATTCGAGCAGTCCAGAAGACGCTCATGACGATGGATTTCAATCAGGATTTAATGAAGCTTGAGGATCCAGATAAACACAAGCAATGAAAGAAAAACAGGGCAACACAAGAAATAGCAGCTGAGTACTACATTTGGTTCCAAATAGGCCTCATTGTATAATCGCTAGATTATCAATCCAGAAATTCAGCTCTTATTCTTTGGACCCAGGTTCGAATCCCGCCACTGCAGATGGTGGAACTTCAGTTCAATAATTTTTAAAAAGCTGGAATTAAGAATACACTGATGAGAATGAAATCATTGCCGATTGTCAGAAAAAAAATCCATTTGGTTCACTAATATCCTCCAATCAAGTAATCGTTTATCCTCACTCCAGACACAAAGTAATGTGATGACTCTCACTCGCCCTCTGAAATGGTCCAGCGTATCATTCAGTTATATCAATCTATTCAAAATCTCAAAGAAATAAAACCGGGTGCACCAACAAGTATCGATCTGACCACCGAAAAAGTCATTTGGAAACATCACTGTCGAAATTGCAAAGTCCTCCTTACTAACATGATGCTTTCAGACGTGAGTTGGGAAGCTTGGACTGGGAGCAATTGTTCCATGGAAAGGGCACTATAGACATGTGGAGACTGTTTAAGGAACAGTTGTTGCGAGTGATGCATAAATGTGTTCCTCTGAGACAGGCAAGAAAGGGTAAGATAAAGGAACCTTGAATGATGAGAGCGGAGGAGTTTCTCGTCAAAAGAAAGAAGGCAGCTTACGTAAAGTGGAGGAAGCAAGGGTCTTGCTCAGCTCTAGAGGATTACAGGCAGGCGAGGAAGGAGCTCAAAAATGGCCTGAGGAGAGCCAGGAGGGGGAAGGAAAAAGGCTTGGCAGGAAGGATTAGGGAGAATCTAAAAGCGTTTTACACGTATGTGAGGAATTAGAGAATAATCAAACAAACAGTAGGGCCGATCAGGGATATCATAGGGAACTTGTGTATAGAGTCTGAGGAGGTAGGGGAAGCCATAAATGAGTTGTTTGCTTCTGTTTAACTAAAGAAAAGGACCTTGTAGTGAATGAAACCATTGAGGAGCAGGTAAACATGCTGGAACGGATAGAGGTTGAGGAAGCTGATGTGCTGAAAAGTTTGACAACCATTAAGATTGACAAGTCGCCAGGGCCAGACAAGATTTGGCCCCGGCTGCTTTGGGAAGCGAGAAATGTGATTGCTTCACCGCTTGCAAAGATCTTTCCATCCTCGCTCTCCACTGGATTCGTACCTGAGGACTGGAGGGAGGCAAATGTAATTCCTCTCTTAAAGAAAGGAAATAGGGAAATCCCCGGCAATTACAGACCAGTAAGTCTCACATCTGTCGTCTGCAAGGTGTTAGAAAGGATTCTGAGGGATAGGATTTATGACTATCTGGAAGAGCATGGCTTGATTAAATGCAGTCAACACAGCTTTGTTAGGGGCACGTCATGCCTCACAATTCTTATTGAGTTCTTTGAGGATGTTACTAGACAAGTTGATGAGGTTCGAGCGGTGGATTTGTTGTATGTGGACTTCAGCAAGGCATTTGATAAGATTCCACATGGTAGGCTCGTTCAGAAAGTCAGGAGGAATGCGATAAAGGGGAATTTAGCTGTCTGGATACAGAATTAGCTGGTCGACAGAAGACAGCGAGTGGTAGCGGAAATAAAGTATTCTTCCTGGAAGTCAGTGTTGAGTGGTGTTCCACAGGGCTCTGTTCTTGGGACTCTACCATTTGTAATTTTTAATAATAACTTGTATGAGGAGATTGAAGGGTGGCTTAGCAAGTTTGCAGACGACACAAAGGTTGGAGGTGTCGTTGACAGTATAGAGGGCTGTTGTAGGCTGCAGCATGACATTGACAGGATGCAGAGATGGGCTGAGAGGTGGCAGATGGAGTTCAACCTGGATAAATGCGAAGTGATGCATTTTGGAAGGTCGAACATGAAAGTTGAGTACAGGATTAAAGACAGGATTCTTGGTAGTGTGGATGAACAGCGAGATCTTGGTGTGCAGGTACATAGATACCTTAAAATTGCCGCCCAAGTGGACAGAGTTGTTAAGAAAGCATATGGTGTTTTGGCTTTCATTAACAGGGGGGTTGAGTTTAAAAGCAGTGAGAGCTTGTTGCAGCTCTATAAAACTTTGGTTAGACCACACTTGGAATACTGTGTCCAGTTCTGGTCGCCCTATTATAGGAAAAAAATGGATGCTTTGGAGAGGGTTCAGTGGAGGTTTACTAGGATGCTGCCTGGAATGGAGGGCTTATCTAATGAAGAGATGTTGACTGAGCTTGGACACTTTTCTTTCGAGAAAAAGAAGGAAGAGAGGGGGCCTAATTGATGTGAACAAGATAATGAGAGGCATAGATAGAGTCAATAGCCAGAGACTTTTTCCCAGGGCAGAAATGGCTAAGACAAGGGGTCACAGTTTAAAGCCGCTTGGCGGAAATTATAG
This sequence comes from Chiloscyllium punctatum, assembly GCF_047496795.1. NCBI lineage: Eukaryota > Metazoa > Chordata > Chondrichthyes > Orectolobiformes > Hemiscylliidae > Chiloscyllium > Chiloscyllium punctatum. Next base: position 582,048 of record NW_027309819.1, read on the forward strand.
AGTGGATGTCAGAGGCGGGTTCTTTACGCAGAGAGTTTTGAGAGCATGGAATGCATTGCCAGCAGCAGTTGTGGAAGCAGGGTCATTGGGGACATTTAAGAGACTGCTGGACATGCATATGGTCACAGACATTTGAGGGTTCGTACATTAGGTTTACCTCACATGAGGATCAATGGTCGGCACAACATCGTGGGCTGAAGGGCCAGTTCTGTGTTGTACAGTTCTATGTTCTATGTTCTTACATCTGAGGGCTTAGTGCCAATATTGCGATAACCGGCTTACAGATTAGTCAAGCAACAGCCTGACATAGTCATGCTCACGAAATTATACCTTTCAGAAATACCCCAGACACCAACATCACCATCACTGGATATGTTCTGGCCCAAGGTCAAGACCGATCCATCAGAAAGAGCAGCTCAGTGCGATACATTCTGGAGGTGGTTGCTTTGCGAGTCCCCAAAATTAACTCCGGACCCAAAGAAGCCCCATGACTTTAAATTAAACGTGGGCAAAGCAGCCTTACTGATTATCATGTAACGTCATTCCTCAGTTGAATCAGTACTCTTCCACGTTGAACAGAACTTGGAGAAAGCACTCACTGTGAAAAGGGGCACAAAGTGTATTCTGGCTGAGGAATTTCAAAGTCAACCACCAAGAATGGTTTGGCAGCAGTACTACTGATCACGCTGGTCGGGTATTACAGGACATAGCTTCTAGATTGGGCCTGCAGAAGTTCGTGAGGGAATGAACGAGAGGGAAAAAACATACCTGACCTACCAACTGCAGGTGCATCTGTCCATGACAGCATCGGTAAAACTGACCACCGCACTGTTGTTGAGCAGGCAAAGTCTCACGGTCACATTGAGAATAAACTCTATTGTGTTGTGTGGCACTATTCCCATGCTAAATGGCACAGACTTCCAACAGATCTAGCAACTCAAGACTGAGCATCCATAAGATGCTGTGATCATCAATAGCAGAAGAACTATACTCCAGCAAAATCTGTAATGTCATGGCCCAGCATATAAACCACTCAAAAATCCCATCAAGCCAGAGGATTAACCCTAGTGCAAAAGAGAGTGCAACAATGGGAAAAAAAACTGCTCAAATATGTTCTGTACATAAAACACAGGGCAATTCAACCCAGAAATACCGCCTCATCATTCTAATCTCCATCATCAATAAAGTGATGGAAGGACTCATCAACAGTGCTATCTAGCAGCACCTGCTCAGCAATAACCTGCTCAGTGACGCCCATTTTGGGTTCCACCGGGGCCACTCAGCTCCTGACCTCAGCACAGCTTTTGTTCAAACATAGAAAAATGAACTGAATTCCAGCACTTGAAATCAAGGCTGCATACTTTTAAATTTCGCATCAAGGAACCCAAGCAAAAAGGATATAGCGAGCAAGTACTTCATTATTGGAGTCATACCTGACAGATAAGAAAAAGGTCATTGTTGTTGGAGGTCAGTCATCTCAGTTTCAGAATATCTCTGCAGTAGTCCCTCAGGATAATGCGAATGTAGGTTTGCTCCATGAACTGGAATGTTCATTTTCAGACGTTTCCTCACCATATTATTTAAAATCTTCAGTGGCCCTCCGGATGGTCCAAACATATTCTGCTTCTTAATCAATGGCCATCTCTCCATCATAAGTTCAGAAGTGGGAATATCCGACAATGACTGCACAATGTTCATCACCATTCGCAAATGCTCAGGTATGGAAGCAGTCCTTGCCAAAATGCAACAAGATTTGGACAATATCCAGGCTTGGGCTGACAAGTGACAAGCAACACTCGCACCACACAGATGCCTGACAATTACCATCACCGGTAAGAAGCAAGATAACCACTTGGTATTCAGCAGCATATTTGTCATTAAACTCCCGCCCCCCCCATCAATACACTTGGGGTTACCATTGACCAGAAACTTAGCTGGAATCGCCACGTAAACATAAGAGCATATCAGAGGCTAGGAATACTGCGCAAGTAACTCACCTCCTGTCTTCCCAAAGCATGTTCACCATTTGCAAGGCACAAGTCAGGAGTGAGATGGAATACTCCCCAATTGCCTGAATGAGTGAAGCCACAACGACACTGAAGAAGCTTGACACCATCAAGGACAAATCAGTCCAATTGCTTGGCACCACTTCCACAAGCTTTCACTCCACTCACCAGCAACGGTCAGTCGGAGCAGTGTATACTATCGACAAGATGCGCTGCACAAATTCTCCAAAGATCCTCAGAAAGCACCTTCCACTCCTTCGAGCACTTCCATGTAGAATGATAATGTAGCAGGCTTTTGTGAACGCCACCACCTTCAAGCTCCGCTCCAAACCAGTCAACATCCTGAGTTGAAAATATATCACCATTTTTTTCACTGTTGCTGGGTCAAAACGCTGGAATTCCATACCTCATAGCATTGTGGTTCAACGCACAGCAGATGGACTGCAGCGGTACAAGAAGGCAACTCAGCACCACCTTCTCAAGGGGGCAACTAGGGACGGACAAGAAATTATGGGCCCATCCAGTGATTCTCATAACCAAAAAATAAGTTTAAAAAGTTCCAAGTGGGGCACCTCGATGGGACAGGTTGTCTGATTTGAACACGAACAGGAAAGCAGTGTTTCTGATACTAACATTTTAGACCTTTCTGTTATTAGATAGGTGTTCAGTCTTCAATGACATATTGTTGCTGAGTGCTGTGATAAATTGCACCTGTTCTGTTAAATGCAACAATATTAGCGTAACAGGATCGATCCTTCAAAAGTGCCAGACTGAAAATAACAATAATCGTAGAGACAATGTACTCCCGGTAGATGAGACTCACAGATAGCCGCTTATATTCAACATATTACTGCGCTACTGGTTAACACTGTATCCTACCACCGTCCATTTTACAGGGGTTACCACTGACCAGAAGTCAAATCAACGTACAGATACAAGGGTTACAAGAGCACGTCAGAGACTTACAATTCTGCATTGAATAATATACTGTATGACCATAAGGGCATGAGATATATCAATTTGTTGGGCCATTATGCCTATCTCTTCACTCTGAAACTGTGCCATTTTGTCATAGTCTCTAAGATTAGTGGAAAAATCTTCTGTATTCTAACTGTATCAATTTTTGCGGTAATTGATCAATTTCAATCATATGCGCCCCCCCCCCCCCATTCTTCTAATTTCCATTGAGTACAGACACAGAGCCCTGAACTGCCGCTCATATAACAAGGCATCATTCCCAGGATAGATCATGTCCAACACCCGTAGATCCTTCCCCAGAACAGCTCATAATAATCCAAAAGCCGTCTGATCATAGCCCATTGCATTCTCAGCAGAATGTCTCCGCTCTGGTATTCTCACTCTCTTGAAATGAATGTTAACATTATATTTGTTTTCTGATCTGCCAACTGAACCTGCACATTAACCGTAAGAGAGGACGAGGACTCCAAACTTTGTTTGTGCTTCAGATTTCATGAAGCCTTTTAGAACATAGTGTCTGCCTGTATTCCGCCTACTGAAGTGCATAATCTCATACGTTCCCATGTTGTGTTCCATCAGCCATGTGTTTTCCCAGTGTCCTAATCTGTCCAAGCCTTTCTGCAGCCTCCCCACTTCCACAATATCACCTGCCCATCCAATCATCATTGTATCATCTGCAAACCTAGTAAAACTCTTCCTTCTGAAGCCGAAGTCCCAACCTGATTCAAGAAGGTCAACATTATCCTGGTAAGTGAGAAAACACATGGACCGTGCCCTTATAGACTGCCACCCTGTGGCTCCCACCTCAATAATCATAAAGTGCTTTGAGAGGCTGGTTCTTGCCTACACCCACTCCAGTCTCCCAGCCTGACCTGCTGCCCGACGAATATAACGGGTTCTCAACGGATATTATACCCGAGCCCTGCACGCATCCCTGCAATATTTGGACATCAAGGACACCTACACCAGGCTCCTGCTCATTGACAAAAGCTCCACCTTCAAAATCATTTTCCCTGACAGACTAATCACAAAACTCCGCGACTTTGGTCTCGGTTCGACTCTCTGCAACTGGATCCTCAGGTTTCTGACCCACAGACCACAATCATGAAGATCGGTAAAATCACTTCCTCCACAATAACATTCAACACTAAAGCTGCTGAAGGATATGTTCGCAACACTCGACAATACTCCCAGTAAACCCACGGCAGTACCCTCAGCTCCCGACTGTACTACCTATACACCCATGGCAGTGCCCTCAGCCACTTAACGTACTCCCTCCCTGTACACCCACAGCTGTGTCCTCAGCCCCCTACTGTATTCCCTGTACACCCACGGTTGTTTCCTCAGCCCCCTAATGTCCTCCCTGTACACCCACGGCTGTGCCCTCAGCCCCTTAGTGTACTCCCTATACACTCAAGGCTGTGCCCAGGCCAACTACTGAACTCCCTGAACACCCACAGTTGTGTCCTCAGCCCCCACTGTCCTCCATGCACACACACGGTTGTTTCTGCAGCCCCCTACAGTTTTCCCTGTACTCCCAAGGTTGTGTCCTCAGCCCACTAATGTCCTCCCTGTACACCCACGGCTGAATTTCCAAATTCCAAACAACGCCAGCTACAAGTTCGCTGATGACATCACTATAGCAGTACGGATATCAAACAACGCGTCAGAATGTAGAAAGGAGATATAGGGCTTGGTAGCATGGTATATTGATAATGACCTCTCTCTAATCCTGTAAACGTAAAGGAGTGATCATTGACTTTCGGAAGAAAGAAAGGGAACACACTCCATCTACATCAACCGTTTGAGGGAGTGCAGAGCATCAAGTCCCTCGGATTGATGAAAACTGACAACCTGTCCTGAACTTCTCACATAGGTCCGACAGTCGGGAAGGTTCAACAATGCCTCTCCTTCCTCAGTTGGTTCAGGAAATTCAGCATGCGCTACTTCTACAGATGCACCAGTGAGGGCGTACTGTCCAGGTGCATAACAGCCAGGTACGGCAACTGCTCGACTCAGGACCGTGAGACACTACAGAAGGTTGGGTGCACAGCTCTGACCAACACGGACTCTAACATCCCAACCATTGATTCCATTTACATGGCTCGTTGCCGCAGAAAGGCAGCCAACATCTACACCAGATTACTGAGGGAAGGGAGAGAGGAAAGAGCTGGGGCATTAATAGATATCTTTGTAGCATCCTTGAACACGGCTGAGGTCCCGGAGGGCTGGAGATCGGCACAGGCTTGGACCACAGAATGGCCTGTTTCTGTGCTGGAATGTTTTGTTCTAACATTATCAAAGAACCATCACACCCCAGTAATGGTCTCCCACACCTCTTAGAACATAGAACATAGAACATAGAAGAATACAGCGCAGTACAGGCCCTTCGGCCCTCGATGTTGCGCCGATCAAAGCCCACCTAACCTACACTAACCCACTATCCTCCATATACCTATCCAATGCCCGCTTAAATACCCATAAAGAGGGAGAGTCCACCACTGCTACTGGCAGGGCATTTCATGAACTTACGACTCGCTGAGTGAAGAACCTACCCCTAACATCAGTCCTATATCTACCCCCCTTAATTTAAAGCTATGCCCCCTTGTAAGAGCTGACTCCATACATGGAAAAAGGTTCTCACTGTCAACCCTATCTAACCCCCTAATCATCTTGTACACCTCTATCAAGTCACCCCTAAACCTTCTTTTCTCCAATGAAAACAACCCCAAGTGCCTCAGCCTTTCCTCATAGGATCTTTCTACCATACCAGGCAACATCCTGGTAAACTTCCTCTGCACCCGTTCCAGTGCCTCCACATCCTTCCTATAGTATGGCGACCAAAACTGCACACAATATTCCAGATGCGGCCGCACCAGAATCTTATACAACTGCAGCATGACCTCAGGACTCCGGAACTCAATTCCTCTACCAATAAAAGCCAGTACGCCATATGCCTTCTTCACTGCACTATTTACCTGGGTGGCAACTTTCAGAGATCTGTGTACATGGACACCAAGATCCCTCTGCTCTTCCACACTACCAAGTATCCGACCATTAGCCCAGTACCCCATCTTTTTGTTACTCTTACCAAAGTGAATCACCTCACACTTAGCTACATTGAACTCCATTTGCCACCTTTCTGCCCAGCTCTGCAGCTTCTCTATATCCCGCTGTAACCTGCCACATCCTTCCTCACTGTCTACAACTCCTCCGACTTTCGTATCATCCGCAAACTTGCTCACCCAACCTTCTAACCCTTCCTCCAGGTCATTTATAAAAATGACAAACAGCAATGGCCCCAAAACAGATCCTTGCGGAACACCGCTAGTGACGACACTCCAAGATGAACCTTTGCCATCAACTACTACCCTCTGTCTTCTTCCAGCCAGCCAATTCCTAATCCAAACCTCCAACTCACCCTCAATGCCATATCTCTGTATTTTCTGCAGTAGCCTACCATAGGGGACCTTATCAAACGCCTTACTAAAATCCATATATACCACATCTACCACTTTCCCCTCATCTACCTCCTTAGTCACCTTCTCAAAGAATTCAATAAGGTTTGTGAGGCACGACCTGCCCTTCACAAAACCATGCTGACTATCCTTGATCACATCATTCTTATCCAGATGTGCATAAATCCTATCCCTTACAATTCTCTCTAAGACTTTGCCCACAACAGAAGTGAGACTCACTGGCCTATAGTTATTAGGATTATCCCTACTCCCCTTCTTGAACAAGGGAACCACGTTTGCTAGCCTCCAGTCCTCTGGCACTACTCCTGTCGACAAAGAGGACACAAAAATCAAGGCCAATGGCTCTGCAATCTCCTCCCTTGCTTCCCAGAGAATCCTAGGATAAATGCCATCAGGCCCAGGGGACTTATCTATTTTCACCCTTGCCAGAATTTCCAACACCTCTTCTCTACATATCTCAAAGCCATCCATTCTACTTATTCGTGCCTCAGTATTCATATCGACAACAATGTCCTGTTCCTGAGTGAATACTGACGAAAAGTATTCATTCAGTGCCTCCCCAATCTCTTCAGCCTCCACACGCAACTTCCCATTACTATCCTTGATTGGACCTATTCCTACCCTAGTCATTCTTTTATTCCTAACATACCTATAGATATGTTATTCCTAACAGATACCTGTATCTGTTAGCCTGACCTCTTCGATCAGGCTAACAGATACAGAAGCTTGAAAACACAGAGCAGCTGGTTCAGCAACAGCTTATTCCCGGCTGTTATGAGACTGATGAATGTACTCTCTAATCTCAGATAACGCTGATCTTGTTCGTGTTAATCTCGCCTCGCGCACGCCCTGTGCAGCGTAACCTGCATGCCTCTCAGACATGTTTTACAACCATTGTTCTGTACATCCTTGCTTAATATGAGTTGCCTGTACAAGTTGGTACATGCCAATGTAAATTCTCACCTCCCTTCCCCCAGCTCCCTCCAGTGCTCGCTCCAAGGTCTCTCTGGTCCTCACCCCCAGCTTCTCCCATTCCCCATCCCTAGCTCATTGTGACCCCATCCCCAGCTCCCTGTGTGCTTTGTCTCTCACTGTTTCTCTCACACTGTCTGTTTCCCTGTGTTTTCTTTTTCTCTGTCTTCTGTTTCTTTCCCTGAACTTACTATCTCCCCTTCTCCCTGTCCATATGACTGTTTGATTCTTGTTTTGTTTCCTTTCTCAGTCTAACTCTCTGTCCTTCTGTTTCCCTCGCTGTGTTCTCTCTCTCCTTATACGTGTCTGTCTCTTTTTCCCTCGTTGTGATGGTGATGGCTTCTCTAAAATTTTGAAGCATGTGATGGCTCTTAGGTTAGATGTTTGCAATTCAATAAACTCAATTGTGTTTTTGTATCTTGGACATAATTTAAATTTATTGGTTAAATTTCAATTGTTGTCAAAACAGCAAGCAGAACATCGATATCCATTTAACAACCATTGGTTGCATCTAAATATTTTGGAACTGTCTTCTCCCAGTGCTCTGCATTCTGACAACTGAAAGCATTCTGTTCATGTGCATAATAGTGTGACAGTAACTGCTCTTCCCAGGACCATAAGAAATTACAGACGGTTGTGTGCACAGACCAGACTATCATGGAAGACAACCTTCAAACCATTTATACTTCTCGTTGTCAGCGAAAGGCTGGCAACATCAAATATCTCTCCAAAACCTGTAATTATCTCCTCCAACCTCTTCCAAAAGGGAGGAGATACAGAGGCATGGAAACATGGGCCTACATGCTCAGGAACACCTTCTTCCCTACTGTAATTAGACTGACGAATTGAAGTCTCTAACTTTTCAAATAACATTAATCTTGTGAAAGACGATCTTGCTTTGCACACCTCCTGTGCAGCTGCCACCTTGTGTGCCTCACTCCCCCTGTCTAAGTGCCCTGTGAGGCTCAAGGTCTTCTCAAGGGCAATCAAAACAGTGAACTAATGCTGGCCCAGCCAGTGATACCTATATCCCATTAATAAATATAAGAACATGACGACACTCAGGGAACACAGTTGGGATCAAATCGCTTTAAACATGATCTTAGATAGATAGAGATTTTCCCTCGGTATCTGAAAGTAGAGCGTTCCTACAAAGCCTTTCATAAACTGATTCAGCATAAAGCGAAGAAGCATTAATTTATGCGCGAAAAATTTACCTTCCTTGTTAAAAGTGAAAATCCTCTTCGGATTTGTTATGGTTAGTGAAAACAGGACCTAATGGAGGATTTTCGGAAAGGGAAGTGGCAAAAAGCGAATTTTTGAAAAGCGGGGTATACATGTACCGACATGGGCAAGATGTTCAGGAAGATGGGAAAAGTTAAAAGAAATGAGGTGATTCTCACATTTTATTTCCACCCCAGCTGATCATCATTCCCTTTGTTTGCTCTTTGTCTTCTATCTCTCTCTTTCTCTATCGATTCAACTCACTCCTCCTGCCCTTCAAAGCAGACTTCCCTGTTACCAGCATTATTCCCACTATTTTCCAGCTGCTTTCAGTTCAGAAAAACTCCCCAGCACTTTCTGATCTTTTCTTTGCATTTTTTATGCAATTTCGGATCTCCAGCATCTATCTTTATTTGGTTTATCCTTCAAATTTGTTATCCCATGGGAAGTCGGCATCTCTGCCAACGGTAGCATTTGCTAATCATCACTAATTGCCCTGACTCTAACGCCATTCCACAAGCCAATATAAAGTCAAGCTCAATGATATTGGTCTGAAGTCACACATAACCCAGACCGGGTAGTAGTATTGGACTTCTTTACCGAAGATCATCAGTGAAACAGGAAGGTTTTCAGACAAAATGTGGGTTTTATGGTTGTTTTTCGTGAAATTCACTTTTATTCCAATTCTTATCATTTTTATTTAAGTTACACCATCAGCTGTAGTTGGACTTGAAACAAATCACTTGAAACCATGTCTTTCGTTTAATAAGCTTTGCTCCTGAATTACATCCAGCGACATTCCTACTCTGATACATTGTCCTAATCAAGAAGTAATGTCCGAGACATGAACAATTTTGTGATTGAAATACATGTAACTGGAAATGTGGCCAGAAGAGAGTTTGAAATATAAGGTCTGAATTTTACCAACGTGCAGACAATGGTTTGTTCAGCCACAGCACTGACGCAGGGATGGAGAATGGAGATATTCTGAGCTGGAAGTGGACAGGGTTGGTGACAGAGAGAACAAGAGATATAAATCAGTTCAGGGCAAAAAGCGGTATCGACGTTGTGCACAGATTTGTTCTTAGATGTTTGTAAGGGAGTGGTCTGCAATTCAGATGAATGGAGACTACAATTGAAATTGAAGATAAAAGATTCTTTCATTGGCAACTATAGATAACAGAAATTGCAATGAATTCAAAATTGTTTATGGGATTAATGAATGGACAGAAGTAGAGAACACCAACAATAGCGAGAATAGGTAATGATTTAGAGATGCCGGTGTTGGATCGGGGTGTACAAATTTAAAAATCACACAGCAGCAGGTTATAGTCCAACAGGTTTAATTGGAAGCACACTCGCTTTCGGAGAGTCACACCTCCACCATTGGTTAGTAACACATACCCTCCACCCAGCCCAAAATAATAATCAGCACCACAAATATCCGATATGGTAGAAATTTCCAACAGAGGAAAATGTTGAAAAGACCCAAGGAAAGTTACGTCTCCATTTGAGTAATTATCCAGTCCATTGTTCTCAGATTCATATCTGTCTTTTCCACGTCTGTGCAGCTGCTGATCTCTGTTACTGTTGGAGCTGATGCATCTGCTCCTGCACTGGGATAGCTCACTGAGTGAAGCCCCTCACCAATAGGACACAGTTACAATGCATGGAGACTGACATCAATCCCAGTCACTGAGCAAACAGCTCTAGCTTTCAATACAGCACATTCAGTTCACAATATATCTGGACTGGACTGGATGCTCACATCGCTGGCTATTGGTCACATCTCCCATCACTAATTGCTCTAGTGAAGTCAATTGTGAGGGAGAATGATGGATGTTTTCTTATCGCAGCCTCGATGACTCTGCCCTGTTGTACGTTTGCAATGCTGTCACCATCTTATCCCGAATCTCCGCCCCTCCACAAAAAAAGGAACACAATCAGGATGTTGTTACTGTGCTGATCTCTCCTCCACGGGAACAAACGCCACTGGGCACAATTGCCTTGAACATAGACAGGAAGTGTGGACTTCTCTGAATGGTCCTCTCACTGCTCTAATAAAGAAATGTTGGACCTTCCATATGTAATATGTATCAGTAATTAATTTATGCAAATTGACAAACATCTTAACGCAGTTTTATTTGCTGTAAAACAGTAATGTTTACACTTTTGTCCCCTCAGTCCAAAACCAAAAGTGAACTTATTCATTATGACTTGTGAATTAATAAGTCAGATTTACCTAGTGGATAGGGCGGAATGGGGATAGTGGCTGTGGAGACTGCATGGGGAGTACAATGATATCTCCCAGTCATCATCACTCTTTACGTCAGATAGAATTAAATATAGTTCACAACAAGGAACGAGCCAACGCTTGGGATATGTAATGCTGAATGACAATGTGAACTGAACAGGATAATTTTAAATGTGATAAAGTGAACTATATTTTATATACACACCATTGAATAGGGTCACCGCACCTGAAGCATTAACTTTGATGTCTCTTCACAGATACAGCCAGACCTGTGAGCTTTCCCAAGAACGTCTGTTTTTGTTTGAGATTGATCATATTGTTCAAATCTGGCAGGATGCTTATAAATAAAAGCAGATGCTATTAACAAAATGTACAGGGATATGGGGTCAATACAGGAAAATAATAGTAGAAATATCGCTCATTCCAAACTGGAAGAGACAATGGGTTGAGTTTTCACCATCTTTGCTGTAATAATTCTATGTTATGCATTGAAAGCTTTTGGAGATTGGGGAGACAAGCTTGTTCAATGAAGGACACAGAGTGTTCCATCATCAATAATCTATCCCTATTATTTCATGAAGTTCAACTGCCTCTAGATTGTATTTTCAATCAAAATAGATTTCCTGAGATTTAGAAGATGTCTAGATTTTTTTTAACTTTCTATCTTAAAGAAGAAACAGATTTCGGCTGTAATTCAGGTGTCACAGAAACAAGAAAGGACCACATTGTCCAAATATTACCAAGGTCAACATGTTGACCCTTCAAGCAATATGAAATATAGTGATAATGCAAACATGAAATACAAACAGAAAATGCGGGAGAAACGAAAAAGGTGAGGAAGTGTCTGCAGAAAGCAACATAATTAACATACGTCATATGATGTGACACTGTTCTGAAAAGTCCTATTAGAATCAAAGGTTAAGTTTTTGCATCTCTGCTCAGATGTTGCCAGATCTACTGAGTTTCGGTCCAGCTCTTTTGATTTCTTTCTTCTTTCTGAACTGTGACAAAGTGTCTGATCTGAATGATAGCGTTAAAGCTGCTACCTCAGTTGAATCTCGAGTAATTTGTTATGGTTATTAAATAAGAAATTACAAAGTTCCTCTGTTTGACAGGGCTCTAAATATCAATGACGTATTGCATTGTGAGAACTTGCGATGAAAATGTGGAAACAAAACAGAAATTGTTGTAAATGCTCAGCAGGTCTAGCAGCATCTGTGCAAAGAAATCAGAGTTAACGTTTCAGGTCCAGTTCCCCTTTCGCAAAACTGATAGTAACACGGAAAATGTTGGTTTATATGCAGAAGAGACTGGATAGATCTTAATGGAGACTGTTAGGAGCTAACAATAGGGTTTGAGTAATGGATCATCAGTGGAAGAGTATGTAGCAGTACAAGGGGTAGTGCAAGGGGAGTAAGAGTGTAAGAAAAGAGTAGGACGGAACAGGAAGAATGGCAGATGAAGTTTTAGTGACAGGGAAAAGCTTGTTTATGAGGAAGGGAAATTGGATGAAAAAAACTCACTGTACAAGAAAATCGGGATCTGGATTCCATTAAAAATGTAGAAAGGATTTCTTGTACTGTCGCTTCTATCACTTGATTCTTGTTCAAGTCGTACATGTGCTATATATTTCTATATCGCCATAAAGTGCAGACGACATGTTTCTTTCTCCCCTACGTGGTGTTTCAACATTTTTGATTTTTTTACAGTATGTATTTGCTTCCAATTCAAGGTGGATATGAGAATATGATTTGATCTTCTGCAGTTTGCCCATAATATAGAATTTATTTGAATATTTATCCCCATCACACTCACTGATTTTAAAAAACAATGAATGAGTCCATGTCCATCCTGCAGATGAAAAATTTCTTCAGCTCTGGCTATTGCAGGGAATGTTACAAAGAACAGTGCCACACAAAATGCTAATGTTCCAAACCCTTGTTTATCCTAAATCATTTACAATATTTATAAATAAAACATGCAGAGGGGCAGAGTGTAAAAGATGAATTCAACTCTGTGTCGAAAATGCTATTTGTGGCTCACTTATAAAATGTGTTAACTACATCACTCATAAATTCACCAAAATAGGAAAAGCAAGAGACTGTAAATGTCAACTCATCCTCTGAATAACATCTGGAGAACAGGAAGGAAAACTTGGTTTGTTTGTGATATTCAGAAATGACGATTGTGAGAATGTGGAAGGTGGGGCGCAGTGGAATGATGACCAATGTTGTGAATGACACAAAGATGGGCGGGGTGGATCACAGTCAGGAGGAAAGTGTTAGGCTACAGAAGGATAGAAACAGATTATTCAGATAGTCAATGGTCTGATGAAATTTAACACCGATAATTTGGGAAGATGCAAGTCAGAAGTAACAAGACAAGTGAGTACTCAATAGTGAGTATGAAAGAGGAGGACTAAATTTTCTCCTTTTTTCTTTGCAGCAGGGAAAGTTGAGGAGGGAATATGGTACAGGTTTACAAGAGCAAATGGGGTATTGAGGGGATGAACAGACAGCAGCTGTGTTCCTTCTTCAAATGATCAAAAACAAAGAGACACACTTTTAAAGTGAATGTCAGGGGATTGAGAGAGGATTTGTGGAATGTGTTTCGAACTGAGAGGATGGTATGAATATGGAATGCTTTGTCTCGATGAGTGGTTGAGGCAAGTAACCTCACAAACGTTTAAAATGTCTTTGGATATGCACTTGTTGGCACAGACGTGAGAGGCCTGTTTTTCATTGCATGATTCTTTGCAGTGGCAGCCATGAATATTCTGGTGTATCCTGAAACAATAAACAATGGCAGTTGCTGCTTTGTTCCTTTGACTGTACTCAGTAAGTGGCTATATTACAAACCAGCATCATCTCATGCAACTTCAGCACTGACTCCATCAAAGGCAGCCCAGCCATCTCTGGGACCATCCAGTGTAATTCATATGCTCAGTGGACGCATTGTCCAACAACAACACTGACACTATTCTAGTTGTTTGCAAAAATTATTAAAGCTACAGCCATAATATGAAGACAGCTTTTCCTCCATTATAATACAGACCTCTAGCAATAAGGGTGTTATTTATCTGAAGCATAATAAATTCTTTCCCAGGTATTCACTTTGACAAGCAGCAAGTTTTCCAGTGTTTTTCTACTAGTTGTTTATCACGGAATTCCCCACCCCAAAATCTTTCCCCTTTAACATTTTCTTGTGCACTGTCTCCCTGATCTCACACACCTCACTCCCTCACATCCCCCACACTCTCTATCCTTACTTGTTAATCTCTGAAAAACCTGCACCTCATCTCTATAATTTAGACCAACTCCCAACTCACTATTTTGATTCCATCTCTCGTCATAGTCATTAGACTGGCCGTGCCTGATGTCCTATTCACCTCTACCTTCTGCTCAGTTCCTGATCTTCTGCTTTGGTTCTCACTCTACTGGTTTATTCAAATCCATCTGACTTGCACTAGCAAACCTCCCCAGAAGGATGTTGGTGCTCGTCCAGTTAAGATACAATCTGTCTTTTTTGTACAGGTCCCTACCTGTCCTGGAAGAGATCCCAATGATACAACAATCTGGAACTCTCATCCCTGAACTAGATTTTTAACAACATGTTAAGCTCTACTGTCTTCCTCATCCTTCCCTCTTTTCCACATGGCACGGGGAGTAATCCAGAGATTACAGAGGATTATTCTCTCTCTCTCTCTCACACACATACACACACACACATTCAAACACACGCAGAAAGAAACTATATTACTTTGCAGAAGAATACAAATAACCTTAAAATAACCGGAATTATAAGTGGAATGAAGTATTTAGTTTAAGGGAAGATGAGAGAAATTGTGCTTCTTCTGGATGTCAGTTTGCTCGCTGAGTTGGAGAGTTCATTTTCAGATGGTTCATCACTGTACCAGGGAACATTATCAGTGAGCGTCTGGTGAAGTGCTGGTGTTATGTCCCACTTGCTATTTATGTGTTTAGGTTTCCTTGAGTCAGTGATGTAATTTCCAGTATTCGTGATTTTATGTCCAGTTCTTTTTGTCAGAGAGTGTTCGATGGGATCAAAATCGATGTGTTTGTTGATAGAGTTCAGGTTGGAATGCTATTTTTCCAGTAATTATCGTGCGTGTCTCTGTTTGGCTTGTCCGAGATGGATATTCAGACACAGTCTAAATCGTGTACTTCCTCATCTGTATGTAAGGATACTAGTGATAGTGGGTCATGTCTTTTTTTCTGGCCAGTTGTTCATGTATCCAGGTGGCTAGTTTTCTGACTCTTTTTCCGATGTAGTGCTTGTAACAGTTCTTGCAAGGCTTATTCTTACTTGAGCATAACAAACAAATATGTGAACTAATTGCTTGTATTCCAATTACTCAAACAAATCTGTCATTGCTTTGGCTCAAATCTCTTTGAAAAGGTCTGACTTTTCACTCACACGATAATATGTTCATAATATGTGCATCGTTTTTGTTCACTGTCCACATTTCATATTAAACAAGATTCTTTCTAAAAATTAAAAGATTTCAAATTATTGTTCACTAAAATTTGATAGCAATATTCTAAAATTTGAGAGCACAAATCATTTTTTTAGTTGAATATTCGCAGTCCACGTTGAAGTATAGCTGTTTCTAATTCGCTGGCAAATAACTGAAGCTTGTACATGTCGGTGAGAAATTAAACTGATTGTTTATATATACATATATAAGAACGCTAATTCTATTTGATTGTTCGTTCGTTTGCTCACCCTGAACATGCAATCATTCAGAAGCCAACCACTTTCAAAATGTTGGAGTGACAATGCATTGTTTTGAATCCTGACATTGTATGTGTAATTCTGATCGCCAAAAGAGTTACATCCATGTTGTTTGTTCGATAGAAAATCAAATGTACATTCTTTATTTCTGTGTTAGAAAATCTTGACAGGAGTTTATGTTTTTGTTCAATAAATATAGAATCAACATAATGCTTTTCAGAGATTATAGTTCAGTCGAATAATCATAGTTGGCATCTTATTTTTGCCTAATTCACGAAACATAGCAAACATCTGATTAATACATGGGTCACCCAACTGATTGTATCTGAAGAAAGCAGCAGCAAATGACAAGTCAAGAATCGCGTTAATAAGTGAAATTGGCGGAACGTGCGTGATGTAGAACACCACACATACTCTAATGGCATTCAGGTGAATGTAACAATGAACAACATAACTGGATGTTTTGGGCTAACGCCCCTCCCCAACTTCCTAATTTCATACACATCTCTCCCGCACACATTCAACAATTGATAAGAGACGACAGGCTGCGTGAAACATAAAACACAGAACAGTACACCACAATATAGACCCTTAGACCCTTGACATCCTGCCGAACCTTTATCCTACTCGAAGGTCAGACTGACTGACATATCCTTCATGTGCCTATCCAATAGTCACTTATATATCCCTAATGCAGCTGACTCTACCAACGCTGCTGGCAGTGCATTCCAAGCACCCACCACTCTCTGTGTAAAGATCCTACCTCTGACATCTCCTGAAATCTTCTTGTAATCACCTTAAAATTATGCCCGCTCGCGATAGCCACTCTGCGAGAACGACTCTGGCTACCCATTCTACCTATGCCTCTCATCATCTTATACACCTCTATCAAGTCACCTCCCATCCTTCATTGCTCCAAGGTGAAAAGCTCTAGCTCCCTCAACTTTTCTATGTAAGATATGCCCTCCAGTCCAGGCAGCATCCCGGTAAATCTCCCCAGCACCCTCTCCGAAGCCTCAATATCTTTCCAGTAATGAGGCAAGTAGAACTGAACACAATATTCTAAGTGTAGTCTCACCAGAGCCTTTTGGCGCTGCAACATAACCTTGTGGCTCTTAAACGTAATCCCAGACTAATGAAAACATATTACATCTTAATAATCTTATCAACTTGGTCACACCTTTGATCGTCTTATGATATGGAACACACGATCCCTATGGTCCTCCACACTGCCAATAATCCTGCCTTTAACCCTGTATTCTGCATTCACATTCAACCTTCCAAAATGAATCACTTCACACTTATTAGGGGTGAACTCCATCTGTCATTTACCAGCCCAGTTCTGCATCCTGTCAATGTCCAATTGCAACCTACAACAGCCCTCCGCCCGATCCATAACTCCAACATCTTTGTTACATCATAAAACTTACTAAATTACAATTCACTTTATCATCCAAGTCATTTGTAAAAATCACAAACAACAGCAGTCCCATAACTGATTCCTGAAGAACGTCACTGGTCACCAAGCTCCAGGCTGAATACTTTCCATGTTCTACCACCATCAGTCTTCGACAGGCCAGACAATTTTGTATCCATACAGACAGATTTCCTGGTTTCCCTGCATCCCATGCCTCCTTACTTTCAGAATGAGCCGACCTTATGGTAACTTATCAACCATATGGCTAAAATTCATTTCCATCACATCCACTGCTCTACCTTCAATGTGCTTGATCCCATCCTGAAAGAATTCAATAAGTTGTGTGAGGCATGACTTGTCCCTCAAAAAGCCATGCTGACTATCTCTAATCAAACTATGATTTTCCAAGTAATCATAAATTCTGTCTCTCAGAATCCTTTCCAATACTTTGCCCAATACAGAAGTAAGACTGACTGGCCTGTATTTCACAGGATTATTCCTATTTCCTTTCCTGAATAAGAGAATAACTTTTGTCACCCTCCAATCATCAGGCAGTATTTCACTGGACAGTGCGGACACAAAGATCATCGCCAAAGGCGCAGCAATCTCTTCCCTCAGTTCCACTGACAACCTCTATTGCTTCCTGTATGGCCCAGGGGACTTATCTATCCTTCTGTTTGGACTTCACTCATTCTGTACTTCACCTCACTTTATCTGCTCCCTGTCCAACCAACTGATTGACTGCTTTCCATTTCAGGGCTATATACAGTGCTCCCCTCCTGAGCAAGTTAAATTCCAAATATTCTATGAATCATGGAATGGAAAAAAATTGAACATACCAATGCCATCCTGATGAAGGGCTTATGCCCAAAGCTTTCACTCTCCTGCTCCTTGGCTACATCTTGACTCGTTGTGTTTTACCAGCACCACACTTTTCGACTCTGATCTCCAGCATCTGCAGTCCTCACTTTCTCCATTACTAAGGGCTGATCCCGCTGCACACTGAGCAGGGAATTAATCAGCAGGAATTCATTGTATTTGAAGCTGACTGTTCAGTATTAAAAATAAATTACAATTCAACGATTATTCATACAGTCCCAGAGTTACAGTTTTAGTTCATGGAAGGGCAGCTTGATTACAAAAAGTAATTGGCTGAAGAACTCCGAGATACAGAGTATTCCAGGTGCTATATTCCAGGCTGGATGTCCTTTGCCATAATGCTGGTAATATTATCAGATCTTCAGATTTGATAAGGGAACGAGGTGACATGGGGAAGTGGATATTTTTGCCATCACATAGATGCATTTGAGGGAGGTCAGAGCTGACAACTCAATATTCTGTGGTACAAGAACTATGGGCAGCAGAGGAGAGGGGTAAAAGACAAGGTGGTGTTGCCTTATTAATTATGGAGTCAAAGACTGCAGTAAGGACGGATGATATCTTGAAAGGGCATTCAAATGACGGTTTGTGGGTTGGAATTTGGTTCACATCAATGACAGACACACTACTGGGCACATATAATAGGCCCCCAGATAAAATAAAATACAGGGGCAGGTTCATAACCAATTCACTGAGGTGTGTCAATGCAATAAAAGGATCATTATATTCAGGCATTTCAATTACAAACATTGATTAGGGCAGCGATAATTATTTTTAAGAGGGCAAAAATGTCTTGACATTTATTCCAGAGAGCTCCTCATATAAACATGTAGCAGATACAACAATGGGTGGGGCTATGCCGAGCCTCACTGTGGAATGAAGCCAGTCAGGTGTTGCAGGCAGGATTGTCTGAGCATTGCAGGACCAGTGATCATGACTCAAGCATTTTTAGCTTATTAAGGAAAAGACCAAAAGAAAAAAAGGCTTGAAAAATAAAAATAATTTGGATGATAGAGGCAGATCTTATCAAAAGAAAGACAGGATCTGGCCACCGTATAATTACTTCTGGGTGAAACTTTAGCAGAACAGCGTGGGCGTGGTGGGGATCACATGTTCAAAATGGAATTGATGAAGGTGTCACCACAACATGTTACAATAAAGATAAAAATGAGGAAAACAAGCCCAGAGAGTATGGAATGTCTACAAATATTCAGAACAGAATTAAAAATGAAAGAGAAGCTTAAAGCACGCGTAAAGTGAGCAGGTCAATGGAGGTCCCAGAAGAGTAGAGAACGTGTTGGGCTAAATTCAAGAAAGTAAATAGAAGAGCAAAAAGCGGGGTGATAAAAACATTAATGGGCAATATTATCAAGAATTCAAAGACATTCTATCGGTTTATTAAGGGTAAGAGGGTAACAAGAGAAAGAATAGGGGGTATTAGGGACCGAGGAGGCAAACTGTGCAGAGAACCTGTGAATGTCAAACACGTACTGCATATTGGTCTTCACTTTGGAGAAGCAGTTCCTGGACAGAAGCTGAGGAATAATTGGAAGTTGATGCAGGATAAATAGTGGGCAAATCTCTAGATCTGGATGAACTGTATCTTAGACTGATGTGGAAGATGAGGGAGGAGATGACAGGCTCTTACATTTTGTGCTTTATTTTGTTTTGCCTTTGGCCAGCGAGGTGGTGTGATCAAACAGAACAACATCTAATGTAGGTTCAACTTCCACACAGAGTGCTAGAAAAAAAAAGCCATGGGATGAAAGACCACTATGTCTCACATCAGTGGGAGGGAAACAATTGCAGAAAATTGTGAAGGCTGTTAAGAAATGATCACTAAATATCTTCAAGGCTGAGATCCACAGATTTTTAAAAAAGGGTTACAGGGGAAACGCAGGAAAATGGAATGGAATGTTATCAGAATAAATGTACCCTAATTGAAAGTAAACGCAGAGTTAGAGAGCGGATGGACATACTGTCGCTCGTATGTCCATTGGCAAACCTTTTTTAATAGACTGTACTTACTGGAATATCAACATCTCTCACTCCGGAGTGAGACACAGTTTCGAATACAATCAGTAGTTACAAGGAATTCATAAATGCAGTACTAGGAGACCGAAAAAACCAGAGGACTGCGCCAACGCGGATGGGCTGTCAGGGTGAATATTTGCATCAGCGCAGTCACCACTACTAGGAGGAAGACCTCAGCAAGACAACCCCACCCCCACCCCCCATGTCCAAGCATGGGCCTTGTGTTTAGGAGTGCTTAAGGCCCAAACAATACATCACTGTAGTGTCTCCATCCTACCCTAACCAAACCTAAATGTGGAGTGGTCTATTAACGTACTGTGAGTGGAAGAATAGGTAGTAATGCTTTGGTTCCAGAGAAATCGGTGAGCAGCAGTTCAGCAAAAGGTAAAGGTAAGCTCGGATAAACTCTTTTTTAACGCTAGTCTGACAGCAGTGGAGATGGCAGTTAGGGCAGTTGTATGTTCCTCCTGCGGTTTGTGGGAGCTCAGGGAGATTTCCATTATCCCCGATGACTACACGTGTGGCCAGTGCACCCTGCTGCAGCTCCTGGAAGACCGTGTTCAGGAGCATTCTGGATCATCCGAGATATGGAACACTTCATAGATAAAAGCTTTAGTGAGGTGATCACACCCAAGTCCCTCCCTTAGCCATGTTTCTGTAAGGACTATAATATTCCAGTCTCATGTAAAGATCCACGCCCTGAGTTCATCTGCGTTACCTGTCAGTCCAGTTCCATTTAATTTAAAGCAATTTAATCCAACAGGCTTTCCTTGCTTCCTGTCGTGTTCCAAGCAGAGAGTATCTGGGCGACCACCAGGAATGGCGAAGGGAGTAGGCAGAAAGTGCAGGAATCCCCTGTGGCTATTCCTCTCGAAACCAAGTATACCATTCTGGATACTGATTTTGTGTATGTTGGGAGATGGGCGATAGGTGTCAGGGAATGACTGTTCAGGGGAAAGCAGCAGTAGCCAAGATGGATGCGCTGGATCTGGGGGGCAGCAGGAAAGGATAAAGGTAAACAGGGTCTTAGAGATAGGAGATTTGATTGTTAGGGGGCACAGATCGGAGATTCTGTGGCCTCAAACGGGAAACTAGGATGTTGTGTTGGCTCTCAGATTTCAGGATCCAGGATGTTTCTGAGTGGCTGCTGAATGTTCTCAAGAGGGCGGGTGAGCAGCCAGAAGTCATTGTGCACGATGGTACAAATGACACGGTTAGATATAGGAATGTGTTTCTATAGAATGATTAACTGAGAACTAGGAGAAAAGTTAAAAACCAGGACCTCGGTAGTGATAATTTCCAGATTACTTCCAGTGTCATGAGCTAGTGAAGGTAAGAATAGGAGGATATCAAGATAAATATATGACTAAAGAATTGGTGGGAGGGATTCATATTTTTAGACCATTAGGAGCTTTTCTGTGACAGAGTTGACCTGTTCAAGAGGGACTGGTGACAGATCCACTTGAGGGGGAATCAATATCTTCGCAGTCAGTTTTGCTAGTACAACAGGGGAGTGTTTAAACAAGATTGGCAGGAGGTGGAATCCTCAGCAGCAGGGAGGCAAGTGAGAGGCTGGATGGAGAAACAGTAATCAAACATAGTACGTTGAGGAGCCATATCAGGCTGGACCACGATAGGGAACAAGAAATGCCCATGGATTAAATTGTGTTTATTTCAGAGCAAAAGAGCTGACAGTTAAGGCCGATGAATTCAGGGTGTGGATAGGTTATAGGTGCTCGATAGTTTAGCTATTACAGAAACATGGCTGAGGGATGGATAGGACTGACAGCTTAATGTACCAGGGTCAAATGCATTCGAAGGAACAGAGATTGTGGAACGGGAGGAGGTGAGTTGCATTTCTGAATAAAGGGTGTATCGCAGCAGTGATCAGAGATAAAATAACTGATGGATCATCCAATGAGGCTTTGTGGGTGGAACTAAGAAATAAGAAGGGGATTGGTGACATTATTGGGGTTGTACGGTAGGCCCCCAAATTGTAAACAGAAATTGCAGGAACAAAAATATGTAGAGAGATTGCGGAGACTTTCAGGAATATTTTGGTTGTCATAATGGGGGCTTTAATATTTTTTTAACACAGACTTGCACTGCCAGAGCATTAAGGGATTTGATGGGATGGAATCAATTAAGTGCGTCAGGAAAATTTCCCCAAGCAGAATGTCGAGGGTCCTAATCGGGAAGGAGCTATATTTGTCCTACTCTTAAGAAATAGGTCAGGACAGGTGAGTGAGGTGACAGTAGATGTGCACTTTGGGACCAGTGACCATAGATCTATTAATTTTAAAATAGTTATGGAGAGGGAAGAAATTGGTCCACAGATTCTAGTTCTAAATCGGGGCAAGGTTAATTTTGATGGACTCAGGCAGGAGTTTGCAGGGGTTGATTGGAGTAGTATGTTTGCAAGCAAAGGGACCTCCAGCAAGTGGGAGCTTACGATCTATATGTTCCTGTGAGTGTGAATGGAAAGTTTACAGGAATGAGGTACCCTGAATTACAAGAGATGTTTAGGCTTTTACCAAAAGATATGTGGAGGCGTGGCTCAGGTAGAGGCAGCTGGGATCAAGCGAATCCCTGAAGGTGTACAGGGGATACAGGAGTTTACTGAAGAAGGAAATCAGAAGGGAGAAAAGGGCATATGAGATAACTTTGCCTGAGAAGATCAGGGTGAATCCAAAGAGATGCTTTAAGTATATTAAAGGAAAAGCAGTAGCTAGAGAGAGAATAGGACCCCTCAATGGATATGTATGTTGGGAACCATAAGAGATGAGCGATGTCCTCAACAAATATTTCTCAGAGCAGGGGCTAGAGAAGAACTTACGGGGGCCCTGGCTGATAATTTTGATCATCAGTTACCACAAGTGAGATCCCAGAAGACTGGAGGAAAGCAAGAAGGACTGAAAAATAAAGTCTGGGAAATATAGACCAGTAAGCTTAATACCTGTGTTAGGTAAATTAATTGAGAAGATTCTGAGGGATAAAATGTATATGCATTGGGAAAACAGGGTTTCATTAGTAATAGTAAGAATGGCTTTGTCAGTGGAAGTTCATGCCTGTTCTTTGATGATGTGACTAGGAAGGTTCAGTAGGGCGGGCCGGTTGACATCTAAACGTGTGGTGGTGGAAAAGCACAGCAGGTCAGGTAGCATTCGAGGGGCCAGAGAATCGACGTTTTGGGCACAACTCTATCATCAGGAATGTTCAAGACATCGATATTCCTGCTTCTCGGATGCTGGCTGACCAGCTGAGCTTTTCCAGCGCCACACTTCTCAATTCTGATCACCGACATCTGCAGTGATGACTTTCTCCAAGGGTGGTCGATCTGGTGTATATGGATTTCAGTTCCACCAGAACAGGATGTGGCTTCTCAGCCCCTGGACCATGATATACATTTACAGGAAGAGACCAATCAGCCCTTCCAATCTATAGAACTAGACCCAGTTTAGATCATGCAGCAACAATGTCAACCTATTCAGCTACTTGAAGTACCACAGGATACGGAAGAGGCAATAAAGTGACTGGGCTATAGGGTTTATTGTAATAATACCAGGCTATATAGCCCGTCAAGCCTGTCCTTCCTTCAGTAAGGTCAGGGCTGATCTCTCTTGGCCGCAATTTCTCTTTCATGCCCAATTCTTTGTAGCCTTAACTCCCTGATGTGTCAACATTCATTAACACCACCCTGCTCCCTCAAACATTCAGAGCTGTAGTTGTCTGGGAAAGAGAGGTCCCAACAGTCACTACCCTCTGAGAGAAGGAAACAGTCCCCACACATTTACCTTGGCCGTTGACATGAACAAAAGCTATGAAGTTAAAAATCTCACAACACCAGGTTATAGTCCAACAGAGTTAATTGGAAGCACACTAGCTTTCAGAGCATCGCTCCTTCATTAGTTGATGGTGGAGGGCTCAATCGTAACACACAGAATTTAGAGCAAAACTTTAGTGTGATGTAAATGAAATTATAACATTGAAAAATTGATAGTCTGTTGAGTCTTTCATCTGTTTGAATACCATGATATTTAATTTTGTACACCCCAGTCCAACACCCATCTCCAAGTCAAAAGATATGAACACAGCGTCAGAATGACTGGCCCTGAAAGGACATGACTGAACAAGATGTCAAGGAGGCTGAATAAAATTGCACCTAATTGGAATCAGTTGTAAATATCCCAAGCTGTTGGTCCATTTGGAGCACCATGTGGCTGATGGAGATCAATCCTCTCAGTCCCTGGATATCTCTGTGTGCGGTCCTCAGGGTAGCTTCCTCGGCACAAACATCTTCAGCTGCTTCAGCAACGTCTTACTCTCCGTCATTCGATCAAAAGTGAGGATGCTCAGAAAAGATCGCATAAAACAGCAAAACATGGACAACGTTCAAGCTCATGCTGTTACTGTGTAGGCAACATTCATGTAACAGCACTGCTGGACCCTGAACATTTCCACAGGACTAAAAATGAGGAGCTCATTCAGCATCTCAAGCTGGTTTCACAGAAATATGAGAATGCCATTCAGCCCATAGAAGCTATTGGATAAGTAGAGGCACAGCGCATTCACTCTCTCTTACCTATTACACAAGAAGAGATTTTTTAAAAAAAACTACAAATGTTGGAATTCAGGAAACTGGAAGACCACAACAAGCCAGGCAGCATCAGGAGAAAAAGTCTACATCTTGGGTATAACCTTTCTTCATGTCTGGGGGTGGGGGCAAGGGTGTGTACTGATAATGAGGCGAGGTGGGGAAATAGGAGGAGACGGCGTGTTGTGGTGGCGAACACAGGTAAAGGGTACCACCGGGTTGGCCAATGGGAAGAATGAATCCAGTTGACAGTTGGAAGATGGGTTGATCAGAGGAATGGAAAGGGGAGGGGCTAAGCAGGAGATCTGGGGATTGGAAGGGAGGTTACTAGAAATTGGAGAACTCAGTGTTGAGACCCCCGGCTGTAGGCTACACAGGTGGAATATGAAGCGTTGTTCCTCCAATTTGTGCTTTGGTTCTTTGTGGCAATGGATGAGGTCAATGATGTCATGTCGGAATGGGATTGGTAGGTGTAATTGAAATAGGCAGTGACTGGGAGGTCAGGTCAGCCCTTACAGGACCAGCTGAGATGCTCAGCAAACCATTCCCCTTAGTTTGCATTTGGTCTCCCCGATATAGAGAAGACCACATCAGGAATGGCAGACACAGTAAACTAGGTTGGATCCCATTACCTGGCACATCTTCCACAAGGACTGATCCCTTCACAAATTTTGTTTCGTGCCATACTCCCCACCAAACCTGTCAATCCCCATGGGCAACTGACACTTGCAGATGAAAAATAAAATACATCACCTGCTGGCACACACCTCCCTCACCTCTATCCAGCACCCCAAACAGTCCTTCCAGGGGAAACAGAGGTTCACCTGCCTCTCCTTCAACGTAGTTTACTGCAGTAGGTTCTCCTGATGTGGTCATGTCTACATCGGGGAGAGCAACGTAAACTAAGTGCACATTTCACCGAGCATCACAGCCCGGTCCAAAGGGGCTGGCCTGAGCTCCCAGTCACCACCCATTTCAATTCCCCTTCCCAATTCCTTTCCAACATGACCTCCTTGGCTTCCTCTGTTGCCACAGTGAGTCAGACCGCAAATTGGACGAACAACATCTTACCTTCTGCATGGTTAGCCTACAGCCTGGAGGACTCAACATTGAGTTCTCCAATTTTAAATAACCATTCCAGCCCCGCCTCCTCCCTTCCATTCCACCAAATGACCCCACCTTCTAGTTCCCAACTATATTCATCCCTCCCATCGACCAACCACGTTGCACCCACCACTTGTGTCCACCTATCCCCTACCTCACCATCCTTCTGCTCTCCACACCCCAACCACTCATTTCCCTCTTTATCTGCAGTTCCCCCTACCCCCACCTGCAATCCTGAAGAATGGGTATACTTGAACTGTTGACTTCTTCACCTCCTGATGCTACCTGACTTGCTATTTCTTCCAACCTCCTGTTTGTCTAATGTTACACAGGAATATAAGGAATCTAGTCAGCACAGCACGCAGGTAAGCAGCTACCACGGGTCACCCAATAATAAGCCTCTTCCCTGGAACGAGGAAGAGGACATTCAGCCACCCGAGACACTGACACACGAACAGAAGAGGCCATTCAGCCCCTCCAAACTGTTACACGGAAATAGGAGGTTGTCATCGATGCTGTAACCTTACAAACCAATGAAGCAGAGAATGCACAAACAGACTGTTCCATGCTGTGCCTTCTGGCTCCATTGCTAATGTTTCATGCGTGTTGCATTAACGTGGTTTGCTGATGGTAAGGAGGCACAGCGGATGATTTGTGCCATGTCTCAAGGAGGCATCTTCCATCTCTGAGAAGACAGTCTAGTCTTCTGCATGGAGGTCAGAAGCTTTTGAGATAGGGGATTAAAAAGAGAGGAGAAGGTTCTCAGCTGAGCAAAGGGAGAGTGAATTTAAACCTGATAAGTTGTGATTTAGTAAGCAAAGTCAAGTGAACAGGCTGGAGAGTAAAAGGGACATTAGTGATGTATACAACTATGTCAAAATTCTGCCACATTTTGATGAGAAAGATGTTGAAGCCTTCTTTATTTCTTTTTTAAAAATGGCTAGGCAGGTAGAGTGGTGAGAGGATGTATGGGTAATGGTAGTTCAGGCTAAGCTGGTCGGCACAATTAGTGAGGTATTTGCTGCCCTGCCAGTTGAGGGGTCAAGAGATTATGAAGACGTGAAACAAGGTATTTTATGTGCTTACGAATTGGTACTGGAAGCATACAGATAGCAATTCAGAAACATAAAGAAGGAACAAGATCAGCCTTATGTTGAGATCCGGGTTCAATTCCCGCCTCAGGCGACTAACTGTGTGGAGTTTGCACGTTCTCCCCGTGTCTGCGTGGGTTTTCTCCGGGTGCTCCGGTTTCCTCCCACAGTCCAAAGATGTGCAGGGCAGGTGAATTGGCCATGCTAAATTGCCCGTAGTGTTAGATAAGGGGTAAATGTAGGGGTATGGGTGGGTTGCGCTTCGGCGGGGCGGTGTGGACTTGTTGGGCCGAAGGGCCTGTTTCCACACTGTAAGTAATCTAATCTAATCTAAAAATAAGACCTATGAAGCTCTAAGGGAGATTATTCTGCTGGAGGAGTTTAAAACCTCACTTCCAGAGATGATAATAATTCATGTGGAGGAAAAGAAAGTTCAGAAATTGAGAAGGGCAGGAGAATTAATAGATGAATACATGCTGCTGCATAAGACAAGCTTCCAGCCAGAATTTTGTCCTGTGGGGGATAGAGTTTGGGAGAAGGGGAGATGCTACACTATAAAAGAAAGAGTAGAACATATGAGTTTACCACAGGTTAAATAAGCTGCCCAAGAGAGTGAAAAGGAGGTGAAAGTCCTCAGGTGTTTTCACTGTAATGGAGTGGAACACAGAAAATTACAGTGCCGGTGGTTTCCGAAGGGCATTCGGAAAAGGTGTTTTCACCAACATAAGGAGGTTAATGTATGGTCACAGTGCTGATTGTTAAGAAAAGGACTGTGGGAAAAGATGTGGTAAAAGAAGCTAAGCCAGTGGCATTAGTGAAAGATTTAAAGGAAACCCCAACAAGACCGAAGAGCTGCAGGAAAGTGCACAGCCAAGGCAGGGGCTGGGTATGGAGTTGGTACCTGATCTCTATAAAGAATTTGCGTCTGTGAGTAAAGTTTACTCAGAACTAACGGGGGTAGAAGAGCAAGAAGTTACCATTTTGAGAGATACATGATCTAACCAGACGATAATAGGAAGAGATGAATGAATTTGCAGTCTTTCTGATCTGTTACCCGGGAATGCATTAATTTATGGGAAGGATGGACAGAAATTTAGCATTTCCCAATGTAAGATCAGGTTGGAGTGCCTAATCAAGACTGGGGAAGTTATAGCGGGAAAGATTGACAGACTGTCACATCCAGGAATGCAGTTTGTTCTTGGGAACGGTTTAGCAGGGTCCAAGTTGGGAGTGGCATCGCTTGTTGTGGAGAAGCCCAAGGAAGACAAAGAAACGGAAGTGTTAAATCGGAAATATCCTGGTATTTTCCCAGGCTGTGCAGTAACCATATTCCACTATTATAAGTCACAGCACGAAGGACAAACTATAGACAAAGATGAAGGAGTTGAGATTCAGTTAATGGACACCCTGTTTGCCGTAATGGTGCAGGGAAAACCTGAACAGGCAGTGGGTCAGACAGAGGTGTTTTGTCCTGAAAGGCTAAAGGACTTGAAACAGACAGACAAGACGATAAAAGATATATATGTGGATGTGTACTCTGAAAAGGAGGCAGAGGATATTCATGAGGGTTATTATCTGAAAGATAGACCTTAAGACAGAAATAGAGACCACATCAGGTTAGTGCAGAGGAGAAATGTGCTGAGGTGCACCAGATTGTGTTGCTGATAGCATAGAGACAGGAGGTTTTACAGGTAGGATATGAACTACCTGAAGGAGGTCACTGAGGGGTACGAAAGACTCGGGCTAAGGGACAAAAATATTTTTATTGACCTGAAATGCACAAAGATGTGGTTAACGTTTGGCATACATGTCATTCATGCCAGATGGTAGGTAGGACACGGACAGTAATGAAACTAGCACCTCTGTTGCCAATTCCCACATTTGAAGACCAATTCATGTGACTTATAAATGAGTGTGCAGGTCCCCTCCTGAAAAGTAGAGGAGAGAAAGAATTGGAGAAACAGGTGTTATTTACTCCCCCACAGAGTGAAGAATCAATTCCAAATGTCGTGGATTTTGATGTGCCTCAAAATATGTCAAAAACGTAGAAGTCCTTGAGCAGTGGGGTAGATTAGTAAACTATCTGTCTCAGGAGCATAGAACACAGTTGAAAGGTTTGTTATTGCAATATGAGGACATATGTTAGAATCATATGGTGGGCACTATTGTATATGAAGTTGTTGTAGAGAGTACTGTTCTGATAAAACAATCCATATCGGCTTTATCCCTCAAAGCCAGACAGGTCCAGAAGGAGGTGGAGGTTATGCTCAATGAGGACATCATCGAACCAAGCCCGAGCGAGTGGAGCTCGCCGATCATCTTAGTTCCCAAACCGGATGGGACTCAATGATTTTGCTTGGATTATTGGAAGATCGAGACTGTTACAAAATCAGACTTACATCCAATACCGACATTGGAGGACTGTATCGAGAAAGTTGGACAAGTCAGTTACATCACGAAGTTGGATTTAATGCGTGGTTTCTGGCAGGTACCTTTATCAGAGACAGTGAAATAAATTTCTGAATTGTAACAGCAAATGGTCTGTATCAATTCAAAGTGATGCCCTTTGGAATGACAAAGACACCCAACACATTCCAAAGACTCATGAACAGAGTTGTAGCCTGATTAATAAACTGTGCAGTCCGTTTAGGCGATGTCGTGATCTTCACTAAGTCCTGGAAAGATCACTTGGTACAGTTGGCAGAGCTTTTTGAACGAATACGAGAAACAAAACCGCTGATAAAATTAAACAAAACACAATTTGTGAAAGCAGACATGATGTTCTAGGGACAAAATATCTGTCATGGAAGGTTGATACCATGGAACGCAAAGACAAAAGCAACCGAGGAATTTCCACGGCCAACCTCGAAGAAAAAAGGTGCTTCGCTCCTTCGGAGTCAGCGGATTCTATCGGAAGTTTGTTCCAAATGTCAGCAGTGTAGTAGCACCGTTTACCGACTTGCTGAAGAAAAACACAAAGTATTGGATGACAGAACAATGCCAGGAGACATTCGACCATTAAAAAGAAATATTGAGCACCAAATCAGTTTCAGCTACACCAAATGCTTGAAAACATTTCAAAGTTGCCGTCAATGTGAGTGGCATAGGAGTTGGAACTGCACTGTGATGAGATGGGATCGTCCTTTTCAAAGAAGCTCAACATTCACCAGAGAAAATATTCCACGATTGAGAAAGGACTGTTGAGTTTGGTATTACAGTTATAACATTTTAATGTGTACTCACAAACAGAGTGTTGGAGATGGTTGTGTACACGGACCCCAATCTGCTGACATTTTTTGAACGCTTTAAAGGCTATTTCATTGGAGTCTTATGTTACAGACTTTTAATTTAAAAATCGTACACGTAGCGTGTCGTAAGTATGTAATCTCAGATGCGTTCTCACAGATTTAACTGAAAGATTAGACGAGATTTGAAATTATCCAATGTTACATATAGGATAAGGGGAAGAAGTTAAGGTGAACTTAGATTTAGGTTATCGGTGTGTTATGGTAATGTGTTGAAAGAATAGAAAAACAAATGAGACCGTGTTTTCATTATGATTGTTCTTTTTTGAGAGAGAAGGGGTTATGAATGTGTAAAGGGTATTGTACCTTTAAGAGAGTTGAAGGATTTCCAAGCACAGTGAGTTCTGGAAAATTTACAATGTAACATGTGGTCCAGCAGCTTGCAGTACCTGGGTTACTATGAGACAAAAAATAAAATCAAATTTGATCAATTCATTTAAATTATGTCCCAAGAAGCTAAACTACAATCGAGTTTACATTTGGCATTTGGCAATATTATAAAAAAATGGAAATTACCCGATGATTTGGGATAGAAAGCTGAAAAGGAATTTGACCAGTTCGGGGAGAACTGCCACGGCACCAACATCGGCAGACTGACCGGAGAATAGGTCACCAAAATGTACCTTTATTTATCAATGACCTGTGAAACAGAAGCTCTAAGGAGAAGAAGCGAAGACAGAGGACGATACAAAGAGAAGATTCGACAGCTGGCTGGTTCTGAAATTTGAATGTTTTGGTATATCTTAATTGGGGGAGGGGTGGGGTGGGGGGATTATCGGACCAGTATTATAGAAGAGTAAGTAAAAGATTGGTCAGAGAAAGGAGTTGCAAAAAGTTGTTAGGTAATTATTCCCTGTTAGACATTTTTTAAAAAAATGTTAATTCTTGCTTTAAATAGTGACCTTTAGGATGGTTATTGGCCTTCCGAATTTTTACAAATTACAGCATGGGTTAAATCTTTTCTGTGTTGCAAGTTTAAATTAGCGTGGGGTGGTGGAGATGGTGGGAGGGGGGGAAGGTTTCCCCCGTGTTGTAACATATTAAATCGGATTTCTCTGCACAGATGCTGCCAGACCTGCAGAGCTTTTCCAGCACATTTCTGTCTTAGTTTCTGGTTTACGAAATCTGAAGTTCTCTTGACTTTCTTATGTGTATCATTGACAGCCACGGTTGAGGTCCTGGAGGACAGGAAGACAGCTAATGTTGTTACATTATTTGTAATTTGGCTGCAAAGAAAACCCAGGGAACTACAGACCAGTGAGTTTGATGTCAAGGGTGAATAAGTGTTTGTAGGAGATTCTGGGAGGCAGGATTTACATGCATTTGGAAAGGCAAGGACTGATTAGGGATATTCAGCACGTCTTTTTGTCTGGGAATCCATGTCTCACAAACTAGATTGGAGTTTTTGAAGAAGTGATCAGGAAGATAGATGAAGGTAAAGCAACATACGTTGTCTATGTGGACCTTATTAAGGCCCAACAAGGTTCCACATGGTAGTTTGTTTAATAAGGTTAGATCGCAGGAGATCTGGGAGAGCGATCCACTTAGATACAAACAGACTTGACTGTAGTAGACAGAGGGTGCTGGGAGAGATCTGCTGTTCCAATTGGAGGCCTGTGTCCAGCGTTGTGCCACAAGGACCAGGCTGCTGTTGTTCATGGTTTTTGTAAATGGTTTGGATGAGCATATTGGAACCGTGGATAGGAATTTGGAGGTGAAACCCCCAAAATTGGAGTTATGGTGGACAGTGAAGAAGGCTGTCTTAGAGAACAAAGATATCTTGATCTACTTGACAAGTGGGCTGAGGATTGGCTGATGGATCTTCATGCAGATAAATGCGAGATTTTGCATTTTGTTAGACAAAAGTGTGTAGGATTTATTCAGAAAATGGTAGCGCGCTGGGGGGAGTGTTGCCAAACAGGGAAACCTCGGGTCCAGGTACATAGTTCCGTGAAAGTTGAGTCGCAGATTGACACGACAGTGAATAAGGCGTAAGGCAAGCTGACTTCCAATGGTCAGAGGATTGATTATCGGAATTGGCACATCATGTTGTGGCTCTACAAGAGAATGGTAAGGCCACATTTGAAGCAATTCTTGTTGTCCTGTTATTGGAAGAATGTTATAAACTGAGAAGGGGACAAAAGTATTTAAAATGATGTGACAGAGACGGGAAGTTTTAAGATATAAGGATAGGCTGGGATTTTGTTCCTTTTGCGTTGGAGGCTTAGAGGTGACCTTTATTATATCATGAGATGCATGGATAGGATAAATAGACAAGATCATTTCCTCCAGGTGGGTGTGTCCAGAACCAGACAGGATAGGTTTAAGGTGAGAGTGAAGACATTTAAAAGAGATCTAAGGGACAGTTGTTTCTCACAGAGGGTGGCGTGTATATGTAGCGAGCTTTCAGAGGAAGTAGCATTGGGGAGTACAGTTACAACATTTGAAAGACAATTGGATGTGTACATGAATACCAAAGGTTTGGAGGGGTGTGCGTCTAAAGAAGAAAAATAGTAATCATTCAGTTTAGGAAACCAGGTGAGTATGGACGAGTTGAGCCAAAATGTCTGTTTGAATATTGTATGATTCTAAGAGTCTATGACTTTTTCACGCCTCCTTCATCACTAGTCTTTAATTGCATTCAATTCATTTCCAGGTCAAAGCTCATCTGTAGATATTTTAAATGATCTAACTCTCCAAACCTTCTGAAATAGAGAATTCCTGATATTGATGTGGTTCTGCAGACCACAGCAGCAGCAGAAACAGAATTAAATTCTGTTTAAATTAACGTTTTTCCTGGGATAATCCCTCAGTCTACCATGCCAACCAAGTTGATCTATGGTTTAGTGATGTATAGGTGAACGTGCCAGTGTCCCAATCGTGTGTACCTAAACCTGATGACAACCCGTTAAAGCTACCATAACTAACTGTCTGCATTCCAAACTGCAGCAATAACATGTGATAGAGAGGGTGTAATGATCACAACACCAACAAACCAACAGTACTGTCACATCCAGCCATAAATGGTGATGGACGGTTAAACAATTTCATGGAGGAGAGGGCTCACTATTATCCCCATCCTAAATAATGGAACAGTCCTGTACATCAGTGTAAAAGACAATGATGTATTTTTGGCAAGATACTCCGCCAGACGTGTTGAGTTGATGATCCACCTCACCCTCGCCATGATGCCCACAGAATCACAGATGCCAGTCTTCAATCAATTCGATTTGCTTCAAGTGAAATGAAGAAACAGCTGAACAGAGTAGATACGACAAGGGCAAAGGGCCCTGACACGATTCCTGCAACAGGACTGAAGTCTTGTGCTGCACAACAACCGTGTCCCTGGGAGAAGCTGTTTCATTCCAGCTCCAACTCTGACATCTTCTTGGCAATGTGGAAAATTACTCAACTATGTCCAGTCCGCGAAGCGGAGAATAATTACAATCTGACCATTTGCCACCCCCTCAGTCCCATCACGATAGTTAAACTGGTAGAAATTCTTTTGGACAGATCTGTCAATCCGCACAGAAATAACCAGCTCAGTGTGGTTTCCAATAGGTCCCTACGTGGAGATGGTGCTGTTGTGGAAATATCACTGGGTTACTAATCCGGTCCAGGCTAATGCCCTGGATAGCTGATGGAACTGAAAAGCAATTAACAACATATCGAGATCTAAAATCTGGTATCAGTAATGATGATGCTGAAATCAATGCCGATTGTAAACTCCAATTTGCTTCATCAATGTACATTCAGGAAATGAATACTGGCCTGGTGAATTCCATGCATTTCTGGTCTGGCCTAAACGATACTCTGTACACACATGCATGTGATAAACTTTTCAATGGTCTCGAAAACGGCAAAGTAGGAAACAAAATTGTATCAAACTGCTCTGAAGTTTGTAAGGATAAAACTGACAGAATTCCCGGCACCAGCCTCAGTATCGGAAAAGGGAATGGGAAACACATTTCTGTTGACCCTGCAGAGGCCTACTTCCTAACGTCTGAGAGCTTGTGACCGCCATACTCCAGATGCCTCCCGCTCCCTTTCGTGTCGAGAAATCCTTACTCATATTCAGTGCCTTGTGTTCCACTGCTTATGTGGCAGAGAAATTCCCAGAGTCACCAGTCACTGAGTGCAGACATTTATTCTCATCTCAATGCAGAGTGGCCTGTCTGTACCTAATACGGTGGCCTCTTGTTCTAGACGTCCCAGGCCGGCGAATTATCATCTTCCAATATGTCTCACACTGTTATAGTTTTATATGTTTCACTGAGATCTCCACTCATTTTCCTGAAGCCCATTGAACACAGGCCTAAACGCCCCAAACTCTGCTCTCACAACAAGCCTGTCATTCCAGAGATCAGTCTGGTCATCCTTCACTGCACTCCCTCAATGTCAGGTTTGTCACTTATTAGGTAAGGAGACCAGTACTGCACACCATACTGCACAATGTTCGAGATGGGCTCTCACCGAGGCCCTGTACAGCTGCAGTAAGACACCCTTACTTCTGTCAGTCAATCCCCTAGAAATTAAGGTCAACACACCATTTATCTTCCTGCCTGCTTTCTGCTCTTGCAATATTGCTTTCAGTGACTGGTGTACAAGGAAATACAGATCCTTTAAAATGTTACAGCTCCCCACTTGGTGGGTTTATGTACACTGGTCAGCGTGTCAATACCATTGCCAGTATTGACTTCTGGGTTCAGAACTCACTGCCCTGCACTGACCTCGGAGGGCTGCGCAACAGGAAAAAAAAGAAAGAACATAAATCCCTTCAAAGACCAACATGTTTCATACAATCCCTTTTGAAATGATAGTTTGCTGTTCTATTGTACCTATCAAAGTACACACCATCACATCCACCCCCATTGATCTTCATCTGCCACATATTTGCCCATTCACTCCACTTGTCTCAATCACTTTGGAGCTTTTTTTTAAAAATCCTCCTCACCCACTAACAATCCGACATCATTTAGTGCTGTCAGCAGACTGAGAAATATTGCATTTGATTCCCTCATCTAAATGATGGTAAGCATTGAGAATAGCTGTGTCACAATCACTAATCCCTACGACAGGCCATGATCCTTCAACTTCAAAACAGATTGTTTTATTCCTGTTCACTGTTTCGTGTCAGTTGTCCTATTCTAAAATCATGTTCATATTTTAGTCCCAATGCCGTAACATTTGAATTTGCACACTCAGCCATAGTCTTTATCAAGATCTTTCTGAAAATCTAAATGCATTGCATCCATTTCTTTTCTGTATGCATCGACCAGTCAGTTTGTCAAATATAATTCCCATTTCATGTTGACCCATTACATAAGAACGTACAAACTAGGAGCAGGAGTAGGCCATCGGGCCCTTCAAGCCTGCGCCACCATTCAATAAGATAATGGCTGATCATTTCATCGCCTCAGCTCCACTTACCCGCCCACTCACCATAATCCATCATTCCTTTAATCTTCAAACAATTATCTATAAGAGTTCAAACACATTCAATGACAAATCCTCAAGAATTCTTCAGGTTCACAAGCTTCTTGATCAAGACGTTCCTTCTCAATTCAATCCTAAATCTGCTCCATATAGTTTTGAGGCTTTGCCCTGTTATCTAATTTCCCATGCTTCTGGAATCATCCTTTATATTTCTATCGTACCTACTCCCTTCACAATTATAAATGTTTCTATTCCTTCCTCCCTCAATCTTTCAAATTCCAATCAATGTATAATTCCAATGTATTCAGTCTCTCCTCATAACCAAACCCCTCACCTCTGTAACCAACCTAACGAGCCTCCTCTGCATACATTGTAGTGCGAGTATTTCCTTTCTCAGACGGGGAGTCCAAAACTGCACGTACTACAGGTGTGGTCTCCTCAGCACCCTTTAAATCTGCAACATAACTCCCTACTTTTACACTCAATCCCTTTCGCAATGAAGGACAAAATTCAATTTGTCTTGTTAATTACCTGTTGCCCCTTCAGACCAGCTTCTGTGATTCATGCACAAGGACACCCAGGTCCCTCTGCACAAGAGCATGCTGCATTTTTAAACAATTCAACTAAGAGTCCTCTTTAGTATTTGTCCTACCAAAATGGATGATTTTACATTTATTATAATTGCACTCCATCTGCCAGACCTTGACCCACTCACTTCAACTCTTTATGTCCCTTTGTAAAGTTTAACCATCCTCTCCACATTTTACTCTGCCAGTCATGTTAGTATCATCTGCAACCTTTGAGACACTACACGTGCTCCCCTACTCCAAATTATCTATGTAAGCTGTGAATAATTGCAGTCCCAGCACCGATCCCTGAGGCACTCCACTAGTCACTGATCAGCAACCAGAAAAACAATCATGTATTCCCACTCGTTGCTTCATGTTAGTTAACCAATCCTCTCTCCATGCTAATACATTGCCCGTAATGCCACACCTTATGCAGCAGCCTTTTTGGCGTCACTATATTGAATGTCTTTTGGAAATCTCAGTATACCACACCTACTGGGCTCCTGTAGATTAGATTAGATTAGATTACTTACAGTGTGGAAACAGGCCCTTCGGCCCAACAAGTCCACACCGCCCCGCCGAAGCGTAACCCACCCATACCCCTACATCTACATCTACCCCTTACCTAACACTACGGGCAATTTAGCATAGCCAATTCACCTGGCCTGCACATCTTTGGACTGTGGGAGGAAATCGGAGCACCCAGAGGAAACCCATGCAGACACGGGGAGAACGTGCAAACTCCACACAGTCAGTCGCCTGAGGCGGGAATTGAACCCGGGTCTCAGGCGCTGTGAGGCAGCAGTGCTAACCATTGTGCCACCGTGTAATGTCTTCATAGAATTCCAGTAGGTTAGTTACACGTGGCCTGCCTTTCATTAACCAACACTGTGTCTCCCCAACGGGACAATTTCTATCAAGATGCATTGCCATTTATTCCTTGATTATAGATTGAAATATTTTCTCCAACAGATGTTCGGCTAACCAGTCTATAATTCCCGTCATGTTGTCTATCTCCCTTTTTAAACAGTAGTGTCTGTACTCCTGTTTTCCAATTTGCTGGAATTGTGTCAGAGTCCAGTGAAATCAGAAAAATTTCCAAAAGTGCATTTGTTATTTCTCTCATCACCTCTGTTAGTACCTTGGGATACATTCCATCAGGGCCAGGAGACTTATCTACCTTTGGCTCCATGAGCTTGCCCAACAATATCTCTCTCTTGGGAATGGTTGTTTCCAGGTACTCACTTATCTTCCTGTCTTTGACAATTACTGACATGTTATTAGTGTCCTTCATTGTGTAGACCAACTAAATAACTCTTCAATTCCTTGTCCATTTCCTCATATCTCATTACTGGATCCCACTTCTCACATTCTAAAGGACAATTGCTTACCTTAGCCATTCATTTCGTTTTGTATATTTATAGAATATTTTGCTATCTGTCTTTATATTCTGAGGTAGTTTACTCTTGTAACCTATCGGATGTGACTTGATAACTTTTTTGTTGCTTTATTTTGACATTTAAAGGTTTTGACATTATTTCGACATTTAAAGTTTTCCCAATCTTTTACTTCCCCACTGGTCTTTGCCATTATTTATGCCATTTATTTTAATTTGATAGCCTCCCTTATTTCCTGAGACATTCATGGCAGATTACGCTTTTCCTATAGTTCTTCCTTTTCACCATTATATGCTGTTGCTGAGAACGTTGAAAAATTGTTTTGAAAGCCTTCCACTGTTGATCAACGGTTCCACCATAAAGTCTTCACTTCCAGCCATCTTTATCCAAGATCAAAGGGTTGTACAAGTCATGCACATGAATTGTACACACCTAAGATGGCTCTTAAGTACTTAATCAGTCAGAATGGAGAGGCGGGTTTGATTGATTAAAATGCAAATCACAGAATTTATTTCAAGTCACTGCCTGGAGACACCTTCAGGTACTATCGATGTAAATGAAGTAACAGTTGCGGTCAGATAATGTATTCTAAGCTTGAGGCCTTGTTTGGACTCTGTCTGTGTCTTGCCCTGGAGTCAGACTGGTTTTATTTACAAAGTAGGAGTAGCGCGCATGTGTATGTGTGAGAGAGAGGGCGTGTCTGCGTGAAGGGGAGTGAGAGACACCCATTCTGTATGTGAGAGAGAGTGAGGCGGATTGTGCGTGTGTGCGGGGGAGGGAGAGAGAGAGCGGGTCTGTGTTCATCCGTGTGTGTGACAGAGTGGAGTGCATGTGTGGATCGTGAGAGAGGGGCAGTGTGAATGTGTGTGAGGGGCAGATAGGGAGAGTGTGCATCAGTGTATGTAACGGGGAGAGTGAGAATGTGTACTTGTCCAGACTAAGGCACAGACAAATACGGCATGTCCCTTTCCCCACATACACTCAGTCTGTGGTTTCAGAGCTTCCCCTCTCTGTAGCCTCTGCTCCATTTGTTGTTCATGTTGCAGACCCAGATGCTGTAACTACAGTACCCATGTTCCATTCAGAGTTGCGTCACCAAATCATCAGGTTTTCCGGGATATCTGAGGCAGCTCACGGCACAACCTTCTGCAAACCATCCCCAGCAGCTCCACTAAGTGGAGGTGAGAGAGAGGGGCGAGAGAGAAAGGAAGAGACATGAGAGAGAGAGAGAGAGGGGATGGGCAAGAGAGAGAGAGGTGGGTGGTTGAGAGAGAGAGAGGGAGCAGCGAGAGCGAGAGGGAGGGCGGGCGACAGAGAGGGGGGAGCAAGAGAGAGAAGGAGGAGGTAAGAGAGAGGGAGGGGAGCGAGGTAGAGAGGGACGTGCGAGAGAGAAAGGGAGAAGGTGAGAGAGAGAGGCGGCGGGCATGAGAGACAGGTGGGTGGGTGAGAGAGAGAGGGTGGGGCGAGAGAGAGGGGGGTGCGGGACGAGAGAGGGTGGGGTGATACAGAGAGAGGCAGGGGGCGAGAGAGAGAGGTGGGCGGGAGAGGGAGAGAGAGGGAGGGTGATAGGGGGGTGAGAGAGAGGGAGAGGGTGTGAGAGAGAGGGATGGGGTGAGAGAGAGGGAGGGGGCGAGAGAGAGAGGGAGGGGGCGAGAGAGAGAGGGAGGGGGCGGGAGAGAGAGAGGGAGGGGGCGGGAGAGAGAGAGGGAGGTGACTAGAGAGAGAGGGAGGGGGACGAGTGAGAGAGGGAGGGGGACGAGAGAGAGAGGGAGGGGGATGAGAGAGTGAAGGGGGCGAGAGAGAGAGTGTGGGTGAGGGAGAGAGGGAGGGGGCGGGAGAGTGAGAGGGAGGGGGCGGAAGAGAGAGAGGGAGGTGACGAGAGAGAGAGGGAGGGGGACGAGTGAGAGAGGGAGGGGGACGAGAGAGAGAGGGAGGGGGACGAGAGAGTGAAGGGGGCGAGAGAGAGAGTGGGTGAGAGAGAGAGGGAGGGGTGAAAGAGAGGGATAGGGAGGCGAGAGAGAGAGAGAGGACGGCTTACAGATGCTGTAACGAAGTAGAGGGCCCGATATCCGTTCCCTCACTGTCTACCTCGACATATGGGGAGGATCCTTCAAAAAGCCAGAGAGGACCAGGACACCTTGTGTGGAGATTCTGAAACATCGACGTCCCACCAACCAAGTAAGTATCAATGTTCAGTAAAGAGCAATTCTCAATTTGAACTCGCTGGCAGTTCCAATCTAATCTCTCTCACTTTTCAGGCTTAGTTAACAGCATTAATGAAAGACTAAAAATAAAAATAATGTTTCTTCTCTTCAGTAAAAATGTTAAAAAGAAAAAAAGTAAATGATATAAGTTCATTCCGAAAAATCTAAAACATGACGTTCATTCAAAATTATGGGCAATCCTCGTAAATACTCGACATCATTTCTCTCACGAAATCTTCTTACGAGTGTTTGTAATCTAGCATCTGCTTCTTTAATTTCAACGGACTATCGTGCCCTGCTATCAAATGCTCATAGTAAATGTCCCTTCCTCTCTGAACCTTTGGTAAACTGTCAATATATTTCCAAATAACTGGATGTTCCACATCATGTTCGCATTGTCATCTCCTGTGGGCAGCTTCTGCATTATTGTCTGTTTTGTCGTCATTGTTTAAAGTTCTTTCATATAAATTCCACATTCCAACTGGAAAAAGCGGTGAACGCCGACCATTTCCACTGCGTAATCTTCTACCTCCATAGTTATCCTCGAACCAGTCCAGCAGCGGTTGCAGTTCATCTGGAAGCGTATCAGTCAAATGTTCAATAGCTTCATGAATGTTTTCAATGTGAATAAATGCAAGACCGATTATCATTTTAGCTCTGAAATAAAACTCTGAGTCAATGTTATACTTACTCAGGTGTCTTTTTAACATTTTTACTAAAGGCAATAGACATTATTTTTATTTTTATTGCTTTGATTAATGCTTTTACCTAAGCCTGAAAAGGAATAAATATGAGCTGCGCTGAAATAGTTCTGTGCCTAAATGCGTCTGTGGCAAAATGGGCTGCACCAAACAGACCCCACCAAACAGAATGAAGTATTCAGTAAATTACCGCACAGGGGGACGCCCTATAACCATCCCAGGCTGTTATGCAGAAGAGGGTGAGCCCTAGGTAGCTGTCAGGAAATGCAGAGTATAGATCATTACTCATTTTGTGTTTGGAAAGCTGTAACGAGTGGAATTCTTCAGGGATCTGTATGAGGTCATCAACAAATTACAATCTATTCTAATGAACTGGATGAAGGAGATGGAGCTCAATTTGCTCATGCACCAGGCTAGTCATTCAATAAGATGTCAAATGGAGACAGAGCGTCTGCAATGGGATACAGACAGGGGGAGGGTAGAGCGTCTGCAAGGGAATGCAGACAGTGGAAGGACAGATCACCTGCAATTGGAGACAGACGGGGAGAGGGCAGAGCGTCTGCAATGGGATACAGACAGTGGAGGGAAGACTGTCTGCAATGGGATACAGACAGCGGAGGGCAGAGTGAGGGCAGTGCGTCTACAATGGGATACAGACAAGGAAGGGCAGTGTGTCTGCAATGGGAGACGGACTGGGGGAGATATGCACCTCTGCAATGGGATACAGACAGGGGGAGGGAAGAGAGTGTGCGATGGGAGACAGACAGGGGAAGGGTAGAGCGTCTGCAATGGGATACAGACAGGGGAAGGGAGAGCGTCTGCAATGGGATACAGACAGGGGAGGTCGGACCGTCTGCAATGGGATACAGACAGGGGAAGGGCAGAGTGTCTGCGATGGGAGACAGACAGGGGAAGGGAGAGCGTCTGCAATGGGATACAGACAGGGGAGGTCGGACCGTCTGCAATGGGATACAGACAGGGGAAGGGAAGAGCGTCTGCAATGGAATACAGACAGGGGGAGGGGAGAGCGTCTGCAATGGGATACAGACAGGGGAAGGGTAGAGTGTCTGCAATGGGATACAGACAGGGGGAGGGGAGAGCGTCTGCAATGGGATACAGACAGGGGGAGGGGAGAGCGTCTGCAATGGGATATAGACAGGGGAGGTCGGACCGTCTGCAATGGGATAGAGACAGGGCAGGGGCAGAGCGTCTGAAATGGGATACAGTCGGGGGAGGGAAGAGCGTCTGCAATGGGATACAGACAGGGGGAGGGAAGAGTGCCTGTAATGGGATACTGATGGGTGAGGTCAGAGCTTCTGCAGTGGGATATAGGCAGGGGTGGCATAACGTCTGCAGTGGGATACAGATGGGGTGGGCAGAGCACCTGCATTGGGATCCAGACAGGGGAAGAGCAGAGCGTCTGCAATGGGATACAGACAGGGGAGGGGAGAGCATCTATAATGCGATACAGACAGCTGAAGGCAGTGCGTCTGTAATGGGATACAGACGGGGAAGGTTAGAGCGTCTGCAATGGGATACTGACAGAGGGAGGGCCGAGCGTCTGCAATGGGATACAGACAGGGGAGGGCAGAGCATCAGCAATGGGATACAGACGGGGGGAGGCAGAGCATCAGCAATGGGACACAGACGCGTGGAGGCAGAGCATGAGCAATGTGATACGACAGGGGGAGGGCCGAGCATCTGCAATGGGATACAGACAGGGGAGGGCAGAGCATCAGCAATGGGATACAGACGGGGGGAGGCAGAGCATCTGCAATGGGATACAGACAGTGGGAGGGCAGAGCATCTGCAATGGGATACAGACAGGGGAGGGCAGAGCATCAGCAATGGGATACAGACAGTGGAGGGCAGAGCATCAGCAATGGGATACAGACAGGGGGAGGGCCGAGCATCTGCAATGGGATACGGACAGGGGAAGGCAGAATAAGCAATGGCATAAAGACAGAGGATGGCTGTGATCAAAGCTTCAGCAGAAAACAAAAACAGTACAATATATATGTGATGGAAATTTTCTGTTTTGTGGAAAAGACGAAACAGCAGAAATTTATTTAACTGCAAGGAGAATGCAGAACTCAGTGTTACAGAGAGATTTGTGGGTCGTAGTACATGAATCATATCAAATTAACCTGAAGATGTAGCAAGTGATTTGGAAGGTAAATGTCATGATCCTGTTTCGTGCAAGGGGTGTTGGGTATGATCTTAGTGATGTTTTTTGCATCAGTACAGGGCATTGCTGAGATTACATCTGTTGTATAATGTGTAGTTATAACTGCCTAAACTGAAAAAAAAATTGCTTTCGAAATGTCTCAACGATGTTTCTCTTTATGCATTCTTGGGATGAAGACATTACGTTCTGAAGAATTAACAGTTAGGCCTGAGAATGAGGGATGGTTTATTGACCATATAAGATCTGGAGAAGAGTGTAGTTGGTGAATACTGGATGGATATTTCTTATGGTGTGGGAGAATAAAACTGGGGAAATAATTTAAGAATAAGTCAGTTTCAAAGGAAAGGTCATTGGACAGTAAAATTGAACTGTGAATTCTCTTCCCACATATTCTGACGGACAAGCTGAGCTTTTCCAGCAATTACTGTACATGTTTAAGAATATTCATTTTAACACAGACTTTGTGAAGACATGAAACGCTTATTTTTACATTATACAAGCACATAGTAATACATCTTCAAAACAAGTAGGACCATTTATTGTGAATGAATTGATTCTGCAATAACACACTGACCTGGAGTCGAGAATGTTATGGAGTCATATAGTTCGGACAATGTTCAAGAAGAGCTCACAGAGTCCAGTGTGGGACTGGAAACGTTACTGATTTAACTTACAGATGGAAAATATAGCCTATCTGTGGAGAAACATTCTATTGCTCCCTTTCTGCTTCCCAATCGCTCATCACAGCAATGTGTGGGAGTGAAAAAAAGCCCAGTCGTCTTTCCCACTAATGGAGGATTCCTGATGAGGATTCATTGGAATCTCCCCATTACCTGAAGCAAAACAATTCTGCCAAATTCAACTGTTTCATGAAGAAATACCATTGTCAGAAGGCTGTGCAAGTAGAATAACAACAGAAGTAATTATTCGACTCGATAGTGAACAGACAGGAGATTCTGTGGCAGCAAATGGGAATCCGGAATGGTGTGTAGCCTCCCACATGCCCAGGGTCCAGGATGTCTCAGAGTGGCTGCAGAACGTTCTCACCGGGAGTAGGGGGAGGGTGGTGGGAGCGGGAAGCAGCCAGAAGTCATTGTGCACATTGGTACAAAGGACAGAATGACACAGGTAGAAATAGTGATGACATCCTACAGAGTGATTGTGGAGAGCTACGGAAAAGGATAAAATGCACGGTAATATCCAGTTTACTTCCAGTTCTCCGTGCTAGTGAGGGTAAGAATAGGAGGATATGGCAGATGAAGGGGTGGCTAAAGAATTGGTGCAGGGGGCAGAGATTTTTGGATTACTGGGATCTTTTGTGGGGCAAGGTGGCGTGTTCAGGAAGGACAAGTTGTACCTGAGCTGGAAGGGGACCAGTATCCTGGCAGGCAGGTTTGCAACTGCTGCAAGGGAGGGTTTCAACGAGATTGGCTGGGGTTGGGGAGTGGTGAGATCCTCAACAGCAGGAAGGCAAGTGCGAGGCTGGAAGGAGATACAGTAATCAGAAACAGTAAAATGAAGAGACAGGTCAGGCTAGACAACGACAGGGAGCAAGGAATGTCTGTTGGATTAAATCGCAACTGTTTCAATGCAAGATGGCTGACAGGTAAGGCTGATGAACTGTGGACATGGATCGCTGCGTGAGACTGGGACATTATAGCCATTACTGAAACATGGATAAGGGAGGGACAGCACTGACAGCTTAAAGTACCAGGGGACAGGTGCTTTATACGGGACAGAGATGGTGGAAAGAGGGGACAGAGAGTTTCATTTTTGATTCAGGCGAGTAACACAGCAGTAATCAGAGATAAAATAACTGATGAATCATCCTGTGAGGATTTGTCTGGGGAGCTAATAAATAAGAAGGGAATGGTGATAGGATTTAGATTGTACTATAGGCCCCCAAATAATAAACGAGGAATTAGTGGAACAAAAATATGTAGACAGACTGGGGAGACGCACAGGGCCAATAGGATTGCATTAGTAGGAGATTTTAATTTTCCTAACATAGACTGGGAATGACATAGAATTAAGGACTAAAATGGGGTGAATTTATTAAGTGTGTTCAGAATAGTTTCCTCAAGCAGTAAGTAGAGAGTGCAAATCGGGAAGGGACGAAGCGTG
The DNA here is from genome assembly GCF_047496795.1 of Chiloscyllium punctatum. Taxonomy (NCBI): domain Eukaryota; kingdom Metazoa; phylum Chordata; class Chondrichthyes; order Orectolobiformes; family Hemiscylliidae; genus Chiloscyllium; species Chiloscyllium punctatum. The sequence goes on from NW_027309819.1 coordinate 626,759, forward strand.
ACCTACTCTAAGATCTAGGGCAGGACAGGTGTCTGAGGTGATAGTGGGGGAGCCCTCTGGGACCCGCGAAAATAGTTCTATTAATTTTTAAATAGTTATGCAGAAGGATAAAATTGGTCCACATGTTCAAGTTCAAACTTGGGGCAAGGCGAATTTTGATGGAATGAGACAGGAGCTTGTAGGGGTTGGTTGGAGGGGTTTCTTTGCAGGCGAAGGGACCTCCTGCCAGTGGGAGGACTTTAAAAGTGAAATGTCGACAGTTCAAGGTCTATGTGTTACTGTGAGGGTAAAAGGCAAGGTTGGTAGGAAGAGGGAACCTCGGATGTCAGGAGATATTGAGGCTTTGACCAGCAAAAAGGAGGCGTGGCTCAGGTCCAGGCAGCTTGGATCGAGGGAATACCTGGAGGTGTACACGGGGTACAGTGGTTTACTGAAAAAGGAAATCAGGAGGGTGAAAAGGGGGCACAAAATAGCTTTGGCTGATAAGATTAGTGTGAATCCAAAGAGGTTCATTAAGTATATTAAAGTCAAAAGAATAGCTAAATGAGAATATGACCCCTCAAAGTCCAAAATGGACGTGCATGTCCTGAAGATTTACGAGATTCTCAATGAATATTTCTCCTCTGTCTTTACCGTGGAGTAATACATGAACCTTGGGAGGCTGGCAAAAGTCGTAGTGTTATCTTGGGGTGAGTCAATATCACAGGAGAAGGTGTGTTGGATGCGTTAGACTGTATGAAGGTGGATAAATCTCCTGGTTGTAAACAGATGCATCCAAGAACACTGCAAGAGGCTACAGAAGAAACTACGGGGACCCTGGTTGATATTTTTGCATCATCGTTAGCAACAGGTTAGGTTCCAGAATATTGGAGATTAGCAAATGTTGTGCCATTATTCAGAAAGGGAAGCAAAGAAAAATCTGGGATCGATAGACCAGGAAGTCTAATATCTGTGGTACGAAGGTTGCTTGAGAAGACTCTGAGGTGTGCGATATGCATGCATTTGGAAATATAAGGTTTGTTTAGAAATAGTTTTTTTGACAGATTCCCTACAGTATGGAAACAGACCGTCTGGCACAACAAGACCACACTAACCCTCCAAACAGTCACCCACCCAGTTCCATTTCTCTACCCTATATTTACCCCTGACGAATGCATATAACACGATAGGTAACTTAGCATGGCCAATTCACCTGACCTATAGATCTTTGGATTGTGTAAGGAAAATGGAGCACCCAGAGGAAACACACACAAACACAGTGAGAATGTGCAAACTCCATATAGAGCGTCACCCGAAGCTGGAACCAAACCCGGATCCATGACATTATGAGGCAGCAGTACTAGCCACTGAACTACCATGTCACCCTTGCTTTTTTTCAACACAGTTCAATGACACAGGGACAAAATCTATTCTGCCCTTCACCCATGATGCACGTTCCAATATCACATACCATGGTTAATTTATTCTCCACTGAAAGTGTCATCTTATTATTAGTTTGATATTAGTTTTATATCTTATTAGTTTGATATTATTAATTTTAATAATTATTATTAATAGTTGTTTTTATACTGGAAAGATCACATGGCTTTGTGAGTGGGAGATCATGCCTCTCAAATTTGTTTGAGTTCATTGATGAAGTGACCAGGAATGTTGATGAGGGTAGGGCGGTAGAGTGTGTGGTTTTCAGTAAGGCCTTTGACAAGGTTGCCATTGATAGGCTGGTCTGGAAGGTTAGAATCGCATGGAATCCAGAGGGACCTGGCAAATTAGATATACAATTGGCTTCATGGTAGTAAGCAGAGGGTAATAGTGGAAGGGTTCTCTCGGACTGGAGGCCTGTGACACATGAAGTGCCTCAGGGGTCGCTGCTGGGCCCGTTGCTATTTGTTATCTGTATCAATGATATTCTTGCGAATGTGCAAGGCATGGCTAGGAAACTTGAAGATGACACTAAGATAGGTGGTATCGTGGACAATGAGGAAGTATATCAGAAATTGCAGCAGGACCTTGATCAAACTGGAGAAGTGGGCCGAGGAATATTTTGGCAACGTTAGATCAAGGTAGGAGTTTCATGTTGATTGGTAGGACCTTAAGGAGTGTAGTTGAGCAGAGGGACCATGGAGTTTAGGTCCACCGTTCTCTGAAAGTGGGGTCATAGTTAGATATGGTAGTGAAGTAGGCTTTTGCCACACTAGCAAGCATCGGTCAGGACATGGAGGAGAGCAGTTGGGAAGTTATGTTATAGTTATACAGGATGTTGGTGAGGCTGCACTTGTCGTGTAGTGTTCAGTTTTAGTCACATTGCGATCGGAAGGATGTTTTTAATTTGGAATGTGTGCAGACGGAATTTATAAAAATGTTGCCAGGACTCAACAGTATGAATTAATGGGAGAGGTTGGACAAGCGAGGACTTTTTTTCTTTAGAGCACAGGAGAGGGGCCTATAGAAGTTTACATGGATAGGGTGAATGGACCCAACCTTTTTTTCCTAGAGTTGGGGAATCAAGGAGGGGAGAGCATCAGTTTAAGGTCAGAGGGGAAAGAATAAAAGGGAAACTGATGGAAACTGTTTTACACAGAGAGTGGCACACAAAGGGAATGAGCTGTCAACAGAAGTGGTTGATGCATTGATATTAAGGATACGTAAATGGCATTTGGGCAAGTACATGGACAGGAAAGGACGAGAATGCTATTGGCCAAGTGCTGGGAAATGAGGTTAGTGTGGTTGGATATTTGGGTCAGCATGGACGAGTTTGAGCCAAAGTGCCTCTCTGCCTCTCTCCATGATCTAGGACTTGATGACTCTACACATAGAACAGTATTTGGGTCAAACTCTCATTTTTCCTTAGGTCATAAGTTCGAATCATATTTGGACAATGTTCTTTCAAGTTAACTTTGCAGATATTTTGCTTTTCAGTTTGTTATCGACAATACGTGTGTGTGTGTGTGTGTGTGTGTGTGTGTGTGTGTGTGTGTGTGTGTGTGTGTGTGTGTGTGTGTGTGTGTGTGTGTGTGTGTGTATGTGTGTGTGTGTGTGTGTGTTTCTCAGTATTTTTCAAAGGGAAATATCACTGTACATATTTGCAATATCCTCTCGTCATTCCACTTTCCATCATAGTTTGTTTTGGTCATAGACATGTTGTTTTAGTAGATTAAAGAAATCTGCCTGACTTGTTCCGAACACTGACCCTGACACACTCTGAGAACTATATCTTTGGCCATATCACCAACATAGTTATAATTATTTTTTGTGGGCAGTGGAGGAGTGGGGCCAGAAAAGGGAGAAGTGAGACAAAACAACGCAGGGAGTTATCGACTCAATCAGCCAAGGTCAGAGACGAGGAGTTCCTTGGAGGGGATTCTGAGGGATGGAATTTGCATTTATTTAGAAAGACAAGGAATGATTAGGGATAGTCAATATGGATTTGTGAAATCATGTCTAATTAATGTGATTGAGTATTATAAAGAGATGACAAAGAAGATTGAAGAATACACTGTGGTGTACAATTTTTACATAAATTTCAGCAAGGCATATAATAAGGTTCCCCATCGTAGACAGATTACTAAAATTAGATTATATGTAATCTAGTAAAAGCTAACCAATTGGATACAAAATTGGATTGAAGGTAATGGATTGTTTTCCAAACTGAAGTCCTGTGGCCAGCGGTGTGCTGAAAGAATCAGTGCTGAGCTCACTGCTTTTCATCACGGATATAAACAACCTTGATGTGATTATCGGAGGCATGGTTAGTAAGTTTACAGATAACATCACCAAATTGGTTCAGTGGACAGTGAAGAAGATTATCTCAGATTATAACGGGATCCTTGACCAACAATGAGCCAAGGACTGGCAGATGGAGTTTAATTTAGATATTGGTGAGGTTTGACATTTCGGTAAGTTAAAGCGGGGTAGTGCCCTGGGAAATGTTGCTTAACAAAGAGAACTATGGGTGAAGATTCATAGTTCCTTGAAAGTGGTGTTTAGGTCGGTAGAGTAGTGAGGAACGTGGTTGACATGCTTGTCTTAATCGGTCAGAACATTGAGAATTGGAGTCGGGGTAGCGTGAGGGGCTTGGACAGGACGGAGGTGAGGCCACTTTAATAAAACTGCGTACATATCAGTTGACTCTTTTAAAGGATGGATGTTGTTAAGCTTGAAAGGGTGCAGAAAAGATTTACAAAGATTATCTGGCACCTGAGGGTTTGAGCTACAGGGAGATGATGAACAGGATGAGGCTTTTTCCCCTGGACTGTCAGAGACTGAATGGTGACATGACAGAGGTTTAATAAAGTCCTGAGGGGCATGGATAGTCTGATTGGACAAGATCTTTTTCCCAGAGTAGGGGCGTCCAGAACTAGACAGCATAGGGTGAAGGTGACAGGGCAAAGACTGAGAAGGGACCTGAGGGGAAACGTTTTCATACAGAGGCTGGTGGGTGTACTGCCAGAGAAAGTAGTGAAAGCGGGTACAATTACACGTTTACAATGTAACTGGATAGTTACATAAATGGGAATGGATCATGTGATGTGGGCCAAATGCTGCCAAGTGGGACGAGATCTGATTAAGATGCCTGATCGGCATGGACAAATTGGACAAAAGGATCTTTTTCCACGCTGTATGATTCTCTTATTCTCACAGCGGGATGAGGAAGAATTCTAAAAGGGTCATTCGAATGGGAATTCTCTTCCCCGGAAGTTTGTGGTGCCTCTCTGATTACAAGTATTCACAGCTGAGTTAGCAAAAGATTTGACAGAAAAGTGAGTCACAGATAATGGGACACAGACAGGACGATGAGGCTGAGACCACAATCTGATCAGCCACAATCTTAATGCCTGGTGGAGAAGGCTCAAATTCTCTAATGACCCACTCCTGCTCCTCAGTCCCATGTTTCTGTGTTCCATTCAACCCCTTTAACCTGCTAGACAGGAGCAGTTAGAGTCCACTTATTGTTATAGCATGGTGCACAGAAATAGAGGAGTCAGTTCGGTCCCTGGAGACTGTCCCACTCGGTTTGGGAGATTTGGAAAATGTAATTGGAAGACCCAGGCTGGATATGGAAGAGGTTGCTCATTTCTCTTTACAAAACTTCCCCTCTCTGTATCTTGTGCTTCATTTGTTGATCATATTGTAGACCCAGATTCACTGTGAATACAGCCCCCAAATCTCACCCAGTGATGGCTCACAAAGTCCACGGGTCTCCCTGATTGCAACATTCCATAAAAGACCTTCCAGGAAAATAACACATACGAACTTTCCAATAACAGAAGGGGAGAGCATCAGGAACAGGGGCAAGGCATTCACATCCCAAGCCTGCCTTGCCCTTCACTAAGATCAATTCTGACCTGCTCCAAGTCTCAAATCTTCTTAATGTCCAAGTATTATTGAGCACTTCCATAGAACACAGAACAAAGAAAAGTACTGATTTGGAGATGTCGGTGTGCGACTGGGGTGTACAAAGTTAGAAATCACATAGCACCAGGTTATAGTCCAACGGGTTTAATTGGAAGCACACTAGCTTTTGGAGCATCGCTCCTTCATCAGGTGATAGTGGAGGGCTCGATCATAACACAGAATTTAGAGCAAAAATTTACAGTATGATGTAACTGAAATTATACATGGAAAAATTGATTCTCTGTTAAGCCTTTCATCTGTTAGAATACCATGATAGTTTCACTTCTTTCATGTGTAAATCCCAAAACCTTTTTTTAAAAAAAAGTTGCATTCTCAGGTGAGCTGTGAACAATGGTGATAGCAAAACAAAATGTTGAAAGTGTTGGCCCCCTGTGTTCTCTGACTATGCCATGATGTTTAGATTGATTCTAAGCTAAAAATTGAGATAACGGAGTTTTACATGAATTCATGCAGATTTTCAGCTCCTGGGGAAAAAGCTTGTCTATTGACCCGATCGATGATCATCATGATTTTAAACACCTTTATCTATTAACTTCTCAGCTTCCCATATTCAAGTGAAAACAACCCCAGCTTATTCAGCATTTCCCTAACGCGCAAACCCTCCAATCCTGGCAACATCCTTGTTCATTTTTTCTGAACCCTTTCATGTTTCACGACATCCTTCCTGTGGCATTGAGAACAGAATTGCACACAGTATTCGAATAGTAGTCGGGCCAAACACTGTTTAGTTCCCTGAGCGCCCCAGTCTTTATCCAAAGTAAGTTCCAAAATGAAATATTTGTTTCGGATCTTGTATTTTCACACATCGTTGCCTTCATTGATCATTAAGGAGACCGGGTTTGTCCCAAGCTCTTCTTTTGCTCTTAATACACTTGTAGAGTCTCTTTGGATTCTCCTTAACTTTCTCTGCCAAAGCTATCTCGTGTCCCATTTTTACATTCCTGATTTCCATCCTAAGTGTATTTCTACAGCCCCGATGCTCCTGAAGGGATTCCCTTGAGTCAGCCAGTTATATCTGACATGTGACCCCTTTTTTCTTGACCACAGCCTCGAAACTCAGCCAGTGTTTCCTAATTCAGTCAGCATTGAGCTGCACAATAACAGGAACACGCTGGCGCTGAACGCTCCTTTTATCTCGGTTTTAAGATATTCCTACTTGCCAGACTTCCCTTTACCTGTAAATATCCTCCCCAGATCTACTTTAAAAAGTCCTGTCTAATACTATCTTGCTCCATTGAATAACTTGAACTTGTGGACCAGGCCTGTCCCTTTCCATCGCTATTTTCAAACTAATACAATTGTGGTAACTTTCCAAAGTGCTCCCCCACTAACACCTCAGTCCCGTTCCCGACCTTGTTCACTCCAGCTGTAACCGTCTGTCAGAGAATGTCACATTCATTCAGAAAGGGTCACAGTCTGTCTCAGAGAGGGTCAGAGATTGTCACAATGTGCCTCGGAGAGTCAGAGATAGTCAGAGAATGTCACAGTGTGTCATAATGTGTCTCAGAGAATGTCACAGTGTGTCTCATAGAGTGTTATAGTGTGTCTCAGAGAGTGTCACAGTGTGTTTCAGAGAGTGTCACACAGTGTCACAGTCCGTCAGAAATGGTTACATGTATTTCAGAGTTTGTCAGAGAGAATCAGAGAGTGTCACAGTGAGTCGTACTTTGTCTCAGAGAGTGTCAGAGAGGGTCAGCATTTGTCTCAGAGAGGGTCACAGTCTGTGAGAGAGTGTCATGGTGTGTTTCAGAGAAAGACAGAATAACTCAGAAAGAGTCACAATGTGTCTCAGAGAGGGTCAGAGAGAGTCAGAGAGTATCACAGTGTGCCTAAGAGCATGTCAGAGAGTGTCATGCTGTGCCTCAGAGAGAGAGAGAGAGAGAGAGAGAGAGAGAGAGAGAGAGAGGCACAGTCGGTCTCAGAGAGGGTCAGAGAGTGTCACTGTGTGTCTCAGAGAGTGTCACAGAGTCTCAGAGAGTCAGAGAGAGTCGGAAAGTGTAACAGTGTGTCTCAGAAAGTGTCATAGAGTGACACAGTGTGTCACAGTCTGTCAGAGCGAGTCACAGTGTGCCTCAGAGTGGGTCAGAGTGTGTAACAGTCTGTTAGAGAGTGTCACAGTGTGTTTCAGAGAGTCAGATAGGATCAGAGAGTGTCACAGTGTATTTCAGAGAGAATCAGAGAGTGTCACAATGTGTTTCAGAGAGTGTCAGCTAGGATCAGAGAGTGTCACAGTGCGTCTCACAGTGTCAGAGAGAGTCAGAGAGTGTCACAGTGTGTCTCAGAGAGGGTCAGAGAGAATCAGAGAGTATCACAGTGTGCCTAAGAGCGTGTCAGAGAAAGTCAGCGAGTGTCACAGTGTGTCGTGCTGTGCCTCAGAGAGTGTCAGAGAGAGAGTGAGAGAGAGAGACACACAGTCGGTCTCAGAGAAGGTCAGAGAGTGTCACTGTGTGTCCCAGAGAGTCAGAGAGAGTCAGAAAGTGTAACAGTGTGTCTCAGAAAGTGTCAGAGAGTGACACAGTGTGTCAGAGTCTGTCAGAGCGAGTCACAGTGTGTTTCAGAGAGAGTCAGATCGAGTCACAGGGTGTCTCAGAGTGCGTCAGAGAGTGTCACACTGTGTCTCAGAGAGTTCCAGATAGGACCAGAGAGTGTCACAATGTATCTCAAAGTGTCAGAGAGAGTCAGCGAGTGTCACAGTGTGTCTAAGAGAGTCTCAGTGAGAGTCATAGAGTCACAGTCTGTCAGAGAGTGTCACAGTGAGTCTCAGTGAGTCTCAGTGAGTGTCACAGTGTGTCTCAGAGAGTCAGAGAGAGTCACAGTCTGTTTTTGAGAGTGTCACTGTGTGCCACAGAGAGTATCAGAGAGTGTCACAGTGTGTTCAAGAGTGTCAGAGAGAGTCACAGTGTGTCTAAGAGAGAGTCTCAGCGTGTTTCAGAGAGTCAGAGAGAGTCGGAACGTGTCACAGTCTGTCTCTGAGAGTGTCACAGTGTGTCACAATCTGTCAGAGAAGGTGTCAGTATATTTCGGAGTGAGTCAGAGAGAGTCAGAGAGTGTCACAGTTTGTCAAAATCTGTCAGAGAGGGTCACAGATGTCGTGCTGTGCCTCAGAGAGTGTCAGGGAGAGTCAGAGAGTGTCACAGTCAGTGTCAGAGAGGGTCAGAGTGTGTCACAGTGTTTCACAGTCTGTCAGAGTGTGTCACATTGTGCTGCAGAGTGTGTCAGAGAGTTTCACAGTCTGTTAGAGAGTGTCACAGTGGGTTTCAGAGAGTGTCTCGGTGTGTCTCAGAGAGTGTCAGATAAGATCAGAGAGTGTCACAGTGAGTTTTTTTTAATGTTATCAGCCTTTCGGTGACAATAAGAAGTATAAATGGATGGAAGGTTGCCTTCCGTGATGGTCTGTGCTGTGCACACAACCGTCTGTAGTTTCTTATGGTCCTGGGTAGAGCAATTACCATGTCACATGAATAGAATGCTTTCGGTTGCCAGTATACAGAATAACAATAAGAGAGACAGCTCATTCTAAGCTGGAAGAGACAATGGGTTGAGTTTCCGCAACCTTTGCTTTAATAATTCTGTGATATGTATTTAAAGCCTATGGAGGGGGGGTGAGACAAGCTTGTTCAATAAAGGACACAGACTGTTCCATCAACAAAAATCGATTCGTATTGTGTCATGAAGTTCAGTTGCAATGAAAAGCTTTTTAAAACAAAGTGGTTTTCTGAGATTTCCAGGATATTCAGAAACGTTTTCTTTTCTCTTTGAATCTTATAAAAGAAACAGATTTCGGCCTTAATACACGTGTCACAGACACACCATCTGTAATTGGACCACAGTGTCCACATATAACCAAGGTCAGCAAATGGACCAGTCAAGGAACATGAGACAGAATGATATGCAAACATGAGATACAAACTGAAAATGGTGGAGAAACGAAATAAAAACATGAAGAAGTATCTGCAGATAGAAACAGAGTTAACATATTGATTATGATGTGACATTTCTGAAAAGTCAAAGGTTAATGCTATGCAACTCTGCTCAAATTCTGCCAGATTTGTTGAGTTTTGCTCCAGCTCTTTCAATTTCTTTTTCTTTCTGAACTGTGACAAATTGTCTGATCTGAACGATAACAGCAAAGCCCCTGTCTCACTTGGATCTCGAGTAATTCGTTATTGATATTAAATGAGAAATTACAAAGTTCCTATGTTTGACAAGGCTCTAAATATTGATGACGTATTAGATTGTGAAAACGTGCCATGAAAATGTTGAAACAAAAACTGAAGTTGGTTTTAAAGCTCAGTAGGTCTGGCAGAATCTGTGAAGAGAAATCACAGTTAACATTTCGGGTTCAGTGACCCTTCATCAGAAATGATGGTAGCTAGGAAAATGTTGGTTGATATGAAGAAGGGGATGGACAGCTGTTAATGGAGATTGTTAGTGGCTAAACATAGAGGGTGTGTAATGGAAGGCGATGTGAGAACTAGGCCTGGTGTATTATTGGTCGGGGGCGAGGACATTGTGGAGTTCAGGGCCGAAAATTATTGAACTTGATTTTGAGTCTGAAGGGCTGTAGGATCCTCACACGGTAAATGAGGTGTTGTCGTGTCAGTTTGCATAGACTTTTCCTGGAACACTGCAGCAAGCCTGACATAGAGATATTGGTCAGGGAACAGGATGCGGTATTAAACTGGCAGGGAACTGGAAGCTCAGGACCATTTGTATAGATACACTTTGGATGTTCAGAGAAGCGGTCACCCAGGCTACCGTGAGTTTCCCCAATGTAGAGAAGACCACATTGTGAGAAGTGAATCGAGTAGACTAATTGTGGAAAATGTTGGTAAGGTGCTGCTTCATCGGTACGGTGTGGTTGGGCCCTTGGATAGTGAGAAAGGAGGACAGAAGTGAGAACATGTTACACTTTCGGCAGGGGCAAGTGAAGTGGGCCTGTGGTGGGGGTGAGGGCGGGGTAATGGGAGTGAATAAAGAGTGAACCAGGGTGTCCTGGTCCCTCCAGAAGGTGGACAATTTTGAGGAGGAAAATATGTGTCTGGTGATGTCATCTTGCTGGAGGTGGAGGAAATGGCGGCTGATAATCCACTTCATGTGAATGCAGGTGGGATGGTCGGCCAGGACAAGAGGAATTCTCTCGCTGTTGCAGGAAGGTAGAGAGACGGTGAAAATAGAAATGCAAGAGGTGGGTCAGACCTGGTTGAGGGCCCTCTCGAAAACAGTGCTGGGATATTCTCAGTTGAGGAAGAAGATGGACATTTTGGAAATTGACATCATTAGAAGCAATGCGGTGGAGACAGAAAAATTGGTGGAATGGAATGGAGTATTAGCAAGAAACAGGTTGTGAGGGTGTATACTCCAGGTAGCAGTGGCAGTCGGTTGGTTAATACTGGATATTAGTGGCCTGTCGACCCCAGAAATGGAAACAGAGATACCGAGGAAAGGAAGTGATGAGTCAGAGAAAGACGAGGTGAAAGTGAGGGAGGAGGGGTGACTTGATAGAGGTGTACAAGATGATTAGGGGGTTAGATAGGGTTGACAGTGAGAACCTTTTTCCACGTATGGAGTCAGCTATTACAAGGGGGCATAGCTTTAAATTAAGGGGTGGTAGATATAGGACTGATGTTAGGGGTAGGTTCTTCACTCAGCGAGTCGTAAGCTCATGGAATGCCCTGCCAGTAGCAGTAGTGGACTCTCCCTCTTTATGGGTATTTAAGCGGGCATTGGATAGGTATATGGAGGATAGTGGGTTAGTGTAGGTAAGTTCCGACAGCAACATGGTGCCAGAGAGATAAATGGGAGGGGCTGGTGCTGGGAGGAAGGTCGCTTGGAAGGTGACAGCTAGATGAAGGTGGGTGGTGATAGTGATAGTTCAGATTGGAAGGTGGAGTGGCTAGATGGGAAGGAAGATGGACAGCTAGGACAGTTCAAGAGGGTGGTTCTGAGTTGGAGGGTTTGATCTGGGATAAGGTGGAGGGGAGATGAGGAAACTGGTAAGATTGTCCTTGATACCGTGTGTTGGAAGGGTCCCAAGGCAGAAGATGATGCGTTCTTCCTTCAGACATCAGGTGGCTAGAATTTGACAGTGGATGAGGCCACAAACCTGCAAAGCCTTGGCGGAATCGGAGGGGGAGTTGAAGTATTTAGCCACAGGTCAGGGGGGTTGTTGGGTGTGTGTGTCTGAGAGTGTTCCCTGAACTGTTCTGCAAGTTGACGTCTTGTCTCGCCAATGTAGTGGAGACCAGGAGCAATGGACACACTAGAAGAGGTATTTGGATGCACAGGATGCTATCTGGCTGATGTGGAAGGGTCCTTTGGGGCCTTGGGTGGAGGTGAGGAGGGAGGTGTTGGCACAGGTTTCATACCTGTTGTAGTGGCAAGGGAAAGTGCTGGGAGTGGAAGGTGGTTTGTTGGGGTTGCGTGGACCTGATGAGGGAGCTGTGAGGGAATGGTCTCAGCAGTATGATGATAGGGGTAGGGAGGGAAGTATATCTCTGGTGGTGCGGTCTGACTGTTGGTGGCAGAAATGGCGGAGGATGATGCGTTGTATACTGAGGTTGGTGGGATGGAAGGCATGCACCAGAGAGGTTCTAACTTGTTGTAGTTGGAAGGGTGAAGCTCAAGGCCGGAGTTTTGGGCAGTTGAGGAGATGCGCCAGAGCACCCTCCTGCAGCCAAACCACCTCTTCAATGCTATCTGTCCCTATATCTATCTTTGCACAGTTTGAAAGCTTAACCCAAATGCCCTCAGTTCTGTCATATAGATAATGAATGCACAAAGTGAAAAGTTGTGGTCCCAAAACTGAGTCTTGTGGAACACCACTTGTCACTGGCTGCCATCCTGAGAAGGACACTTTAATCCACACTCTCTGTTTTCTGTCAGACAGCCAAACTTCAACTTCCACCTTGCCTCGAACACCATGGACGCATATCTTTCTCAATAGCCTCATGCATGACACCTTGTCAAAGGATTCTTGAGGTGCAGATGGATAACATCTATTGGTTCTCCTTCATCAAATCTGCACATTACTCCCTCAATGTATTCTAGCAGGTTTGTCAGGCATGACCTCCCCTTGATGAAACCATGCTGACTCTGTCCTATTTTACCAAAGACCTCCAAGTATTCAGAAATCCCATTCTTCACGATTAATTCCATGATGTTACCCACAACCAAGTCTGCAAATCAGTCTGCAGTTTTCCATCTTCTGCCTAACTCCCTTATTAAACCGGGTGTCATGTTAGCAATTATACAGCCACTTGGCCCTTTCCTGATTTTAGTCATTCAGCAGTTTCGCTTGTACTAACGCTTCAGCGATCTCCCTTACAAGGCTGGGGTGTAATCCATCTGGTCCAGGTGAGTTATCCACATTCAGGCCATTCCGTTTTCTAACATGTTCTTCTTGGTGATGGCCACTGTATTTAGGACTTCCCTCTCACTCTCTTCAATTCTTGGGTAATTACTCGTGTATTCCACCGTGAAGACTGATGCAAAATTCCTCAGCCATGCCTTTGCTTCCCACTACTGTCTCTCCAGCATCATTTCCCAGTGGTCCATATTCACATTTATGTCTCTTTTGCATTTTATATATCTAAAGAATCTCTTACAGTTTCCTTTATATTACTGGTTAGCTTAGCCCCATACTTAATGTTCTCCCTCCTTATTTATTTTTTCTTGTCTTCTGTTGGCCTCAATTCTCCAGTTCCCCACTGCCCTTCACTCTGCTTCCTCTTTTGCTTATATGCAATCCCTGACTTCCCTTGTCAGCCCTGGTTGCCTCATCCTCCCTGTACCATACCTCTATTACTCAGCACGCATCTCTGCAGTGTCTTTTAAATTATCATGGAATCTCCAGCCATTGCTGTTACCCTGTCTTTCCGGCTAGACGCCTGTCCAGGTCAATTCTACCCAGCTTCTCCCTTATGCCTCTCCAGTTGCCTTTATTCAGCTGAAATACTGTTATCTCTGATTCTATCTTCTCTCTCAAATTTCAGAATAAATTCAATCATGTTCTGATCAATGCTTCTGAAGTTTTCCTTCACCTTAAGCTCCCTTGTCTAGCCTGCGTCATTAAATCCAGTGTCATCTGTTCCCGAGTGGGCTCCACCACATGATGCTCCAAAAAGCCATCCCGTAGATATTCCTCAAATTCCTTTTCTTGCGATTCACTACCAACTTGGTTTCCCATTCCACTTGCATATTGAAATCCTCCCTGTAACGATGTCTTTCCTACAGATCTTTTCTATCTCCTGGTGTATCTTGTGCCCCAGCTCCTGACTACTCTTTGGAGGCCTGTGCAAGTCTCCAACTGTGGTTGTCTTACCTTTGTGGTTCCTCAATTCTACCATGCAGATTCCACACTATCTGACCTTACTTTCTTTCTTATTGTTGATTAAATTTCTTTTCTTATTAATAATGTAAATCCACTGTCTCGATCTTTTCGATACGATATATGTCCTTGAATATCCTGATCCCCTTGCAGCCACTTCTCTGTAATGCCCATTGCGTCATACCTACCAATTTCAATCTATGCCACAAGCTCGTATGCCCTATTCCTTATACTGCTCGCATTCAGATATAACCCTTCAACTTTGTGTTAACGTTCCCTCTTCTATTGCCATTTGTTTGTTCAGTGTGATTGAAGTTTGATTGCTTACACTCCCATACACTCTGTTCTATTTGCGTCTATGCTGAAGATTTTAATAACCTCTCTTGAGCTCTGTGCTCTTACCTCCTCTTTTCTTATTAAACCCTTTCAGGAAACCCCTAACCCGCGCACGCCCACACACACTCCTAATCAGTTTAAAGCTCTGTCGACATCCTTGGTTAGGATTCACTTGGACTCTGGTCCCAGCACGGTTCATACGAAGACTGTCCCATCAGAACAGGTTATTTCTTCCTCAGTAATAAAATGTGTTTAAAGTTTGTGAGAAGATTTGTAGCTCGGGTGCTCATTGTTGTATTTCTGTTCGCCGAGCTGGGAATTTGTGTTGCAGACGTTTCATCGCCTCTCCAGGTGACATTCTCAGTGCTTTGGAGCCTCCTGTGAAGCGCTTCTGTGATGTTTCCTTCGGCATTTATAGTGGTTTGAATCTGTCGCTTCCGGTTGTCAGTTCCAGCTGTCCATTGCAGTGGTCGGTATATTGGGTCCAGGTCGATGTGCTTATTGATTGAATCTGTGGATGAGTGCCATGCCTCTTGGAATTCCCTGGCTGCTCTCTGTTTGGTTTGTCCTATAATAGTAGTGTTGTCCCAGTCGAATTCATGTTGCTTGTCATCTGTGTGTGTGGCTACTCAGGACAGCTGGTCGTGTCGTTTCATGGCTAGTTGGTGTTCATGGATGCGGATCGTTAGCTGTCTTCCTCTTTGTCCTACGTAGTGTTTTGTGCAGTCTTTGCATGGGGTTTTGTACACTACATTGGTTTTGCTCATGCTGGCTATCGGGTCCTTCGTTCTGGTGAGTTGTTGTCTGAGAGTGGCTGTTGGTTTGTGTGCTGTTATGAGTCCGAGTCTTCGCAGTAGTCTGGCTGTCAGTTCGGAAATGCTCTTGATGTATGGTAGTGTGGCTAGTCCTTTGGGTCGTGACATGTCGTCATTCCATTGTCTTTCCCTTAGACATCTGTTGATGAAATTGCGGGGGCATCCGTTTTTGGCGAATACCTTGTATAAGTGTTCCTCTTCCTCTTTTTGCAGTTCTGGTGTACTGCAGTGTGTTCTGGCCCTTTTGAATAGTGTCTTGATGCAACTTATTTTGTGTGTGTTGGGGTGGTTGCTTTCGTAGTTCAGGACTTGGTCTGTGTGTGTGTCTTTCCTGTAAACCTTTGTGGTGAATTCTCCGTTTGGTGTTCTCTGTACCATCACGTCTAGGAATGGGAGTTGGTTGCCCTTTTCTTCCTCTCTAGTGAATCGGATTCCTGAGAGTGTGGCGTTAATGATCCAGTGCAATTTCAACAACAGATGCCTAGGGGAAAGACAACGGAACGAGGACATTCCGCAACCCAAAGGACTAGCCACACTACCATACATAAAAAAACATTTCTGAACTGACAGCCAGACTACTGCGACCACTAGGACTCATAACAGCACACAAACCAACAGCCACTCTCAGACAACTCACCAGGACGAAGGACCCGATACCCAGCATGAGCAAAACCAATGTAGTGTACAAAACCCCATGGAAAGACTGCACAAAACACTACATAGGACAAACAGGAAGACAGCTAACGATCCGCATCCATGAACACCAACTCGCCACGAAACGACACGACCAGCTATCCTTAGTGGCCACACACGCAGATAACAAGCAACATGAATTCGACTGGGTGAACACGACTATTATAGGTCAAGCCAAACAGAGAACAGCCAGCGAATTCCTCGAGGAATGGCACTCATCCACAGATTCAAACAATAAGCACATCGACCTGGACCCAATATACCGACCACTGCAATGGACAGCTGGAACTGACAACCGGAAGCGGCAGATTCAAACCACTATAAATGCCAGAGGAAAGATCACAGACGCGCTTCACAGGATGCTCCCAAGCACTGAGGATATCACTGAGACAGGGGACAAAACGTCTGCAACATAAATTCCCAGCTTGGCGAACAGAACCACAACAATAAAATGTGTTTATTCAACACAAAATACTGGGACAAAAAACAAGCGTTTCAGCACATACCAAAACATGAAAAATACAAAGAGACAAGTCTGTTAAAATTCACTTACGATGTGGAGCTATATGAATTGAAATGTGAATTACAAAACCACGGACGAGGTATTCAAGCTTTATTGGTCATTATCTGACCCACAGCTGAGGTACTGATTTCCCCCCAGTCAGTGATCCACCTCACTGAGACTCTCTCGTCCTGTCTCACACATTGTCTCGTTGGCCCAGAATTTTTAAATTAATTCACCTTCTCCCTGGAACCAATCTATTGTTATTTTGGAACTTGTTCAGCGTCAGCAACCCGGCTCTGTGAAATTATTGGCGATAAATGATCTGGGATGACAGCATAGTGCTCACAGAGTACGGCACCAGACAAAGGGCTTGCAGTCTGTGGGAATTTCTAAATAAAATTTCTGTATGTTTGTCCTCATGCTGTCTTCTGATCTAACTTCATACTCGTCTGACACCCCTTGCTCTCACTCACACTGTCGCTCCATTTTCCCTCCATTCCTTTTATCTCTCTTCACTTCCTTTTTCTCTGTTAATTTTTCTCTCTCTCACGCACACACAGTTCACTCTGTTTTCAAATTGTGATGTTGGAGAGCTCATCGTTGTACAATTGGCTAAACGGCTTCGTTCAGTGCTCTACTAATTCTGAAGCTCTCTGAACCACTATGAAGACTTCAGCACAATAAAGACATCAGGTGCCTGGAGAGACAAGCTGGTTCTGCGAAGGACACAGTGCAGAATCATCCTTTATCTTTTCCTGTTGCCTGTTGTGCAGTGGCCTTGAAATATCTGTTCAAACAAAATAGATTGAAATTCGTGCAGGCGGGAGGACGATCACCAGATGATTATGCTGTCAGGATTTAACAAGCAGATCCCACATACAAAATTTTGATTTCCCCATAAAAAAAACAAAATGTGGATTTGCCTGATAGCAGCTCCTCCCAATTGAGACGGCCTAGCTCTGCCTGATGCTCACGTAATTTGCCTTCCGCCAATTCAGTAGCTTCACACAATGTCCTGACTTATCCATGTTCGTAACTATCTTAAATCTGAAGGAGCTGTTACCACTGTTTCTAAAATTATGTCCCACTGAAAGGTCAGTCACCTGGCCAGGCTCATTAGCCGATACGAGATCCAGTCTGGCGCTTCCTCTGGTTGGACAATCCACAAACTGTTGCAGTTAATAAATTCTGCCCCGTCGAAGCCTCTTGCTCCAAGGGGCTCCCAGTCATTATTGGAGATATTAAAGTCACTTACTATGACCACTCTGTTTTTAATACACCTTTCCTTAATCGACGTACATTTCTGTTCCTCAATCCCTCCGTGGCTGTTGGAGGGATTATAGTAACGCAGTGCTTGCAGCCATCTTGTTTTTGAGCTTTAACCATATTGCTGCAGTGGATAGTCCCTCCTGTATGTCCTCTTCAAGTACAGATGTAGCATTCTCCCGATTATTAAAACACCTCGTCCACCTCTTTTACCTTCCTCTCCATCTCGCATAAAACAATGAAACCGTGGAATGTTAAATGGCCAGTTCTTTCCCTCTCTCAACCAAGTCTCTGTAAAGCTGCAACATTATAGTCCAATGCACGGATTCAGGCTGTCAGTTCATCGGTCTTAACCATAATAATTCTTCCATTGAAATAAAAACACTTCAGCCCAACTCCATCAGATCCTGACCTGATATTTGGTTTGTGTTTCCCTGATGTAAATTCTCGTTGTCTATTCTCTGGTATTAGGAGATTAGAAAAGACTGTCAGTAAAGCAGAAAATATTGCAAACAGACAATTTTTGTTTCCTCCATTGTCCCTTCTATATGAACATTTCATCACACACTGTCCAATTCCAATAAACTACTCGATAATTATTATGCTTCAAACAACAGTCTCCAACCTCTCAATGCACATTCTTCAACTCTCTCTTGACCCATTGGATTGACAGTTTTCTGTTCCCTCTCTCAACCAAATCTCTGTAATAGTTATATCATAGTTATATATACTCATTCAAACTCCAAACTCCAAGCTCATCTGTCTTGCCTGTCATACTGCTCATATTAAAATCAGCATACTTCCGACTGCCAGTCCCATTGTGTTCACTCCACACTGCCAGTTTGTTGCTGGTCTTAGCTGTACTGGGATTAGTCTCCACCTACTCTTCAGTCATGTGCTTGTGGACGTACTCTCCCCCCCACCACCACCCCCCCCCCCCCCACACTAGTTTAAACCCTCCTGAGTGACAATAACAAACCTGCCTGCCAGGAGATTGCTGCCAGTTCACGTCCATCCCGTCCTTCTTGTGTATTTCATACTGACCCAGGATTCCCAATGACCCACATATCGGAGATTGCTGCCAGTTCAGATGCATCCAGTCCTTCCTGTCTATATCCTACTGACCCGGGAATCCCAATGATCCACATATTGCAAGTGCTGCCTACCCTACCAGCTCTTTGGCCATGTTTTTAACTATACTGCCTTCCTATTCCTAACTTCACTGGCACGTGGCATAATCTATTCTCTCCAACATTCAAAAATCCTTTCAGCATAACTCCGGCACGATCTTTACTTTGAAATGGATAGACTTGACAATAAAAACTTAGTGTGATCTCATTAACTATGAAAGTGGAGCCCAACGAATCAGTCGCAATGACCATAGGATCTGATATCTTACACCTTAACCAAACCTGTGTGACAAGGTATACATATGGAGTATCTATTTGTAGATGGACGTGGATAAACAGAAATTAGTCTAAAAGACCTGAAAATGTCATAACAGATGGCTGTCATTCAGCCTGTTTGCTTTGCTGTTCAATTGGATTTTAGCTATTCTGTTCCTTTTTTAATGGCTGGGGCTTTATCCCAGATCCCTAGCGTGTCAGAAAGTGCCCAGTGTCTTTGTGCGCCCCTTGCATAGGGAGCATCCAGTGCCAGGCGATGGGGTGTGGGGAACCCCGGAATGGCTCGGTGAAAGGATGCATGCAATAACGGATGGACTCAGGGCTCGAGAGAGACGGAGTAGGTAATCAGAGACATGCACTCACATCAGTAGCTGGGCAAGATTCCCATGTAATCGGGGAGCCCGAGCACCAGTGCCACTTTTACAATAAACCCGTCATATTTGCATCAATTCTCCATCAAATACAAGTAAATATACTGCAGATGGCAGAAACCTGAAACAAACATAGAAACATACTGTGGAGAGAGAAAAGAGTTAATTCTCCCAATGCAGACACGGGGAGATTGTAAATAAACTCCACAAAAACAGGGTCCAGAGATTGGAATTATTCTTATTTGAATGAAAATAGTCTTATCAGTGATAGGTAACATGGTTTTGTGCAGAGAAGGTCATGTCTTACCAAATCAATAGATTTCTTTGAGGAAGTGACAAAGTTGATTGACGAAGGAGGCAATGTAGATGTCATGTTGTGGTCTTCAGGAAAGCGTTTGGTATGTTTCCCCATGGTCGAGGTATGTCGAAAGTGAAGTCACATGATGCACGAGCTGGTGGATAAAGAACTGGCTGGGCAACAGGAGGCAGAGAATAGTAAGGGGAGGGAGTTTCTCAAAATGGAGAACTGTGACCAGTGGTTTATTTTAAGATGTTTCTGGAAAGAAACATGAATGGGTTGGGAACAAAGGGATAGAGATCCTTAGAAAATAGGCGACAGGTTTAGATAGAGGATTTGGATCGGCGCAGTCTCGGACCACCGAATGGCCTGTTTCTGTGCTGGAATGTTCTTTGTTATAAGATTAGCAATGACCCATCAGACCCCAGTAATGGTCTCCTCCAACCTCTTCCCTCAGACTAAAAGGTACAAAAGCTTGAAAACACTGAGCAGCTGGTTCAGGAACAGCTTCTTCCTGACTGTTATTAGACTGATGAGTGGACTCCCTAATCTCAGATAATGCTGATCTTGTTCCTGCTGATCTCGCCTCGCACACGCCCTGTGCATTGTAACCTGCATGGCTCTCAAACATATTTTATAGCCATTGTTCTGTACATCATTGTTTACTATGCTTTGTCTGCATTTCTTGGTAAAGGTCAAAGTAAATCCTCACCTCCCTTCCCCCAGTTACTACAGTGCTCACTTCCACCTGTCTCTGGTCCACAGCCCCAGAACCTCCCATTCCCCACCCCCAGCTCACTGTGACCCCATCCCCACTCCCTGTGTGCTTTGTATCTCACTATTTCTCTCACACTGTCTGTTTCCTTGTATTTTCCTTTTATCTGTCTTCTGTTTCTTTCCCATAACTTACTATCTCCCTTTCTCCCTGTTCTTGTGAATGTCTGTTTCTTATTTTGTTTCCTTTCTCTGTTTTACTGACTGTCCTTCTGTTTGCCTCGCTGTGTTCTCTCTCTCCTTCTACATGTCCATCTCTTTCTCTCTCGTTGTGATGGTGATGGCTTCTCTATTCTTTTGAAGCATGTGATGGCTCTTTGGTTGGATGTTGGCAATACAATAAATTCAATTATGTTTTGGTATCTTAAACATAATTTCAATTTATTGGTTAAATTTCAATTGTTGTCAAAACAGCAACCAGAATTTAGATATCCATTTAACAACCAATTGTTACATCTAAATATTTTGGAACTGCCTTCTCCCAGTGCTCTGCATACTGGCAACTGAAAGCATTCTATTCACGTGCATAATAGTGTGACGGTAACTGCTCTTCCCAGGACCATAAGAAACGAGAGACGGTTGTGTGCACAGCCCATACTATCATGGAGGACAACCTTCCATCCATTTATACTTCTCATTGTCAGCGAAAGTCTGGCAACATCAAATATCTCTCCCAAACTGGTAATGATCTCCCACAACCTCTTCCAAAAGGGAGGAGATACAGAGACTTGAAAACATGGACCAGTATGCTCAGGAACACCTTCTTCCCCACCCTAATTACACTGGCGAATTGACATCTCTAACTTTTCAAATAATATTAATCTTGCTAAATTCGATCTTGAATCGCACTGCTCCTGTGTTGCTGTCACCTTGTGTGCCTCACTCTGTGTAAGTGCCCTGTGAGGCTCAAGGTCTTCTCAAGGGCAATCAACAAAGTGAACTAATGCTGGCCCAGCCAGCGATACCTATATCCCATTAATAAATATAAGAACATGACGACACTCAGGGAACACAGACAGGTGGGATCAAATCACTTTAAACATGATCTTAGATAGATCGAGATTCCCCTCGGTATCTGAAAGTAGAGTGTTCTGACAAAGCCTTTCATAAGCTGATATGGCATAAAGTGAGGGATCATTAATTTATGTGGGGAAAATTTACTTTTCTTGTTAAAAGTGAAAATCCTCTTCGGATTTCTTTTGATTAGTGAAAACAGGACGTAATGGAGGTTTTTCGGAAAGGGAAATGGCAAAATGCGAATTTTTTAAAAGCGGGGGATACATGTAGCAGCATGGGCGTGATATTCAGGAAGATTTGAAAAGTTAAAAATAAATGAGGTGGATCTCACATTTTATTTCCACCCCAGCTGATCATCATTCCCTTTGTTTGCTCTTTGTCTTCTATCTCTCTCTTTCTCTATCGATTCAACTCACTCCTCCTGCCCTTCAAAGCTGACTTCCCTGTCACCAGCATTGTTCAGACTATTTTCCAGCTGCTTTCAGTTCAGAAAAGCTTCCCAGCACATTCTGATCTTTTCCTTGCATTATTTATGCAATTTCAGATCTCCAGCATCTTTCAAATTTGTTTAACCTTCAAATTTGTTATTCCATGGGAAGTCGGCATCTCTGCCCAGGGCAACATTTGTTAAGCATCACTAATTGTCCTGACTCTGACGACATTCCACAAGCCAATAGAAAGTCAAGCACATTGATATGGGTCTGAAGTCACACTTAACCCAGAACGGGTAGTAACATTAGATATCTTTACCGAAGGTCATCAGTGAAACAGGAAAATGTTCAGACGAAATGTGGTTTTATAGTTGTTTTTCGTGAAATTCACTTTTATTCCAATTCTTATCATTTTTATTTAGTTCTGCCATCAGCTGTGGTAGGACTTGAAACAAATCACTTGAAACAATGTCTTTCATTTAAGAAGCTTTGCTCCTGAATTACATCCAGCGACATTCCTACTCTGATACATTGTCCTAATCATGAAGGAACGTCTGAGACAAGAACAATTTTTGATTGAAATACTTGTAACTGGAAAAGTGGCCAGAAGAGAGCTTGAAACATAAAGTCTGAATTTTACCAACGAGCAGACAATGGTTTGTTCAGCCACAGCACTGACGCAGAGATGGAGACTGGGGATATTATGACCTGGTAGTGGACAGGGTTCGTGACAGAGAGAACAAGATACATAAATCAGTTCAGGGCAATAAGAGATCTCGAGGTTGTGCACAGTTTTGTTCTCAGATGTTTGTAAGGGAGTGGTCTGCAATTCAGATGAATGGAAACTGCAATTGAAATTGAAGATAAAAGTTTTTTTCATTGGCAAATATAGATAATAGAAATTGCAATGAAGTTCAAAATTGTTTATGGGCTTAATGAATGGACAGAGGTAGAGAACACCAACAATAGCGAGAATAGGTTATGATTTGGAGATGCCGCTGTTAGACCGGGGTGTACAAAGTTAAAAATCACACAACACCAGGTTATAGTCCAACAGGTTTAATTGGAAGCGCACTAGATTTCGGAGCGTCGCTCCTCCACCAGGAGTAACACACTCTCCACTCCGCCCAATCAGCACCACTAATATCCGATAAGGTAAACATTTCCGACAGAGGGAAATGTTGTAAAGACCCAAGGAAAGCCTCCTCTCCATTTGTGTAATTATCCAGTCCATTATTCGCAGATTCAGATCTGTCCTCTCCACGTCTCTCCAGCTGCCGATCTCTGTTACTGTTGAAGCTGATGCATTGGCTCCTCGGCTGGGACAGCGCACTGAGTGAAGCCCCTCACCAATAGGGCACAGTTACAATGTATGGAGACTGACATCAATTGCGGTCACTGAGCAAACAGGTCTAGCTTTCAATACAGCACATTCAGTTCACAATATAACTGGACTGGACTGGACTGGATTCTGACATTGCTGGCTATTGGTCACATCTCCCATCGCCAATTCCTCGAGTGAAGTCAGTTGTGAGGGAGAATGATGGAAGTTTTCTGATCGCAGGCTAGAATACTCTGCCTTGATGTACGTTTGCAATGCTGTCGTCATCATACCCGGAATCTCTGCCCCTCCACAAAATAAAGAAACACAGTCAGGATGTTGTTACTGTGCTGATCTCTCCTTCACGGGAACAAACCCCAGCCAACAGACTGTCACTGGGCACAATTGCCCTGAACATAGACAGGAAGTGTGGACTTCTCTAAATGGTCCTCTCACTGCTCTAATAAAGAAACGTTGGACCTTCCATATAGAATATGCTTCAGTAATTAATTTATACAAATTGACAAACATCTTAATGCAGTTTTATTTGCTGTAAAGCAATAATTTTTCACCTTTTTTCCCCTCAGCCCAAAACCAAAAGTGAACTTATTCATTAAGACTTATGAATTAATAAGTCAGACTTACCGAGTAGATCGGGCGGAATGGGGATAGTGGCTGTGGAGACTGCATGGGGAGTACAATGATATTCCCCAGTCATCATCACTCTTAACGTCAGATAGAATTAAATATAGTTCACAACAAGGAACGAGCCAACGCTTGGGATATGTAATGCTCAATGACAATGTGAACTGAAACGGATAATTGTAAATGTGATAAAGTGAACTATATTATATATACACACCATTTCATCATTGGGAATACAGATTGAGTAGTGTCACCGCATCTGAAGCATTAACTTTGATGTCTCTTCACAGATACGGCTAGACCTGCTGAGCTTTCCCTCCAACGTCTGTTTTTGTTTGAGATTGATCATGTTGTTCATATCTGGCAGGATGCTTGCAATTAAAAGCAGATGCTAATAACAAACTGTACAGGGGTGTGGTGACAATACAAGAGAATGACTGTAGAAATATCGCTCATTCCAAACTGGAAAAGACAATGGGCTGAGTTTTCACCACCTTTGCTGTAATAATTCTATGTTATGCATTGAAAGCTTTTGGAGATTGGGGAGACAAGCTTGTTCAATGAAGGACACAAGTGTTCCATCATCAAAAATCTATTGCTATTATTTCATGAAGTTCAGCTGCCTCTAAAATGTATTGTCAAACAAAATAGATTTCCTGAGATTTACAAGATGTTGAGATTTTCTTTTTACTTTTGATCTTAAAGAAGAGACAGATTTCGGCTGTAATTCAGGTATCACAGACACACCAACAGTAATAGAAACATGAAAGTACCACATTGTCCAAACATTACCAAGGTCAACATGTAGACCTGTCAAGAAACATGCAATAAAGTGATAATGGAAACATGAAATGCAAACAGAAAATCCTGGATAAACAAAAAACGTGAGGATGTGTTTGCAGAGAGCAGCACAATTAACATATGTAATATGATGTGACACTGTTCTGAAAAGTCCTATTAGAATCAAAGGTTAATTTTTTGCATCTCTGTTCAGATGTTGCCAGATTTACTGAGTTTCGCTCCAGCTCTTTTAATTTCTTTCTTCTTTCTGAACTGTGACAAAGTGTCTGATCTGAATGATAGCAGCAAAGCTGTTATCTTAGTTGAATCTCGAGTAATTTGTTATTGATTTTAAATGAGAAATTACAAAGTTCCTATGTTTGACAGGGCTCTAAATATCGATGACGTATTGCATTGTGAGACCTTGCGATGAAAATGTTGAAACAAAACAGAAGTTGCTGTAATCGCTCAGCAGGTCTGGCATCATCTGTGCAAAGAAATCAGAGTTAACGTTTCAGGTCCAGTGCCCCTTCCTCAGAACTGATAGTAACACGGAAAATGTTGTTTTATATGCAGAAGAGACTGGATAGCTCTTAATGGAGACTGTTAGTAGCTAACAATAGGGTGTGAGTAATGGAAGGCTATGTGACAACTCGGCCTGGTGTATGGATAGGGGGCTAGGACTTTGGGGATTTCAGGCCCAAAAATTATTGAACTTGATTTTGAGTCTAAAGGACTGCAGAGTCCGCACATGGAAAATGAGGTGTAGTTCTTTTAGCTTGCGTTGAATTTGCCTGGAACACTGCAGCAAGCCTGACACAGCGATATTGGTCAGGGAACAGGATGGGCTGTTAAACTGGCAGGCAACTGAAAGCTCAGAGTCATCTGCAGCGGTCCAACTTGGATGTTCTGTGAAGCGGTCACCCAGTCTACCCTTCATTTCCCCAATGTAGAGGAGACCACATTGTGAGCAGCGCATGAGGTAGACTGGATTGTGGGAAATGTTGGTAAGGTGCTGCTTCACCTCGAAGGTATAGTTGGGCCCTTTGATACTGATGAGGAGGGAGGTAAATGGGCGGCACGGTGGCACAGTGGTTAGCACTGCTGCCTCACAGCACCAGAGACCCGGGTTCAATTCCCGCCTCAGGCGACTGACTGTGTGGAGTTTGCACGTTCTCCCCGTGTCTGCGTGGGTTTCCTCCGGGTGCTCCGGTTTCCTCCCACAGTCCAAAGATGTGCAGGTCAGGTGAATTGGCCATGCTAAATTGCCCGTAGTGTTAGGTTAGGGGTAGATGTAGATCTAGGGGTATGGGTGGGTTACGCTTCGGCGGGGCGGTGTGGACTTGTTGGCCCGAAGGGCCTGTTTCCACACTGTAAGTAATCTAATCTAAATGGGAATGTGTCATACCTCCGGCAGGGGAAAGTGAAGTGGACCTGTGGTGGGAGTGAATAAAGAGTAGACCAGTGTATCCTGGAGGGAATAATCCCTCTAGAATGTGGACAATGTCAAGTTGAGAGGTGAATATGTGGAGGTGGGGCATCTCGCTGAAGGTGGGGGAAATGTGGGCTGATGATCCTCTGCATGTGAATGCTGCTGGGATAGTAGGCAAGGGTAAGGGAAACTCCGTTGCGAGAGGGAAGGGGAGGGGCAGGCTAGAAGTGCAGGAGATGGATCAGACTCAGTTGAGGACCCTGTTGTCAACAGTGATGGGGAATCCCTTGATTGAGGAACAAGGTGGACATTTCAAAGGCTTCCTTGTTGAATTTAGTATCATCAGAAGCAATGCGGTGGAGATTGAGGAACTGGAGGAATGGAATTGAGTCTACAACAGGAAACCAGATGTGAGGATGAATACTCCAGGAACCTGTGGGAGTCGGTGGGTTAATACTGGATATCAGTTGCCTGGCTATCCCCAGAAATGGAAGCAAGAATGTTGAGGAAAGGAAGTAAGGAGCCAGAGATCGACCAGGTGAAAGTGATGGAGAGTTTCAAATTCCAAGTGAAATCGGTGAACTTTTCCAATTCCGGACAAGAGAGAGATGCAGCAGCGATGATATCATCTGTGTATCGGACAAAGATTTGTGGATGGGTGCTGGAGTAGAACTGGAACAGGGAATGGTCGATGTTCCCCAGGAAGAAACAGGCATAACTAGGGCCCAAGTGTGTATCCGTGCACTTCCGCCGTGTGGCAGGAGCAGGCTGAAGCAATGGGTCTGCCTGGGCTGTTCTGTTTGTGAACTTTTGAGAGGAGATAGAAGCGAGCTCTGCTATCAGAGGATTATCAGCTCGGGGGCAGTTAGGGGCGTGGGGCGAGTGGGGCAGAAATCTCCAATGAAATGTGGTCAGTTATCATAGTTGATACAATTGCCAGATGTGCCATGGTAGGGTCATGGTCTCGGGGGAGATTAGAGGCAGTACCTGAGAGTGGGCGTTCAACCTTTGCAATGTCGAGGTCAGTCCACCAGACTATAGCAGCACCACCCTTGTCAGCACAGGCTGAATAACACAGTCAGAGTTGGACCTAAGCACATGGAGTATAGGCTGTTCGGACATTGATAGTATGGATTTAGTGAGGCAAGTGCAGAGAAATTACGACAACCAATGTCAAGTTGAGATTTATCAACGAACCGATTTAGTTCAGGTAAAGGCCAGAGGGAGGAGTCCAGGTGGAGGGAGAGTGTTGGAGCTGGGTAACGGCGTATTTGGAACAGGGAGAGGAATATTGCTGAAAGAAATGGGCACTGAGGCGAACGCAGCGGAAGAGCTCAACTAAATGTCATGCCTAAAATTCCTTAAAGTGGGGGCACAGAGAGGTAATGTTCAGATATTTGCTGAGTACAGAACATTCAGCATCAGAGAGTGGAAGTTAAGGAGGGACGGTGAATAAACGATAGGAGGTGGAGCTGGGGGAGGGCATGGAGTCAGTGGGCAGGTATGAGAGGGGAGGAAGGTTCCAGAGGGTCAAGGGCATCTCTACCTTGTTGCAAATTGTGTGACCAGTGCATCTGTTTAGCATGACGAATGAGCCGGTGAATAAATTAGAATTGTAGAGTGGTGCAGTCTTTAGACAATATAATGCGATTCTGCTGGACAGAGAAAACGTTGATCTCAGTGGTACTGATATCGCACGATCAGACCTCAGAAAGTAAATGATTGACTATAATTGGGAAGGTATACTTATTGTAACATCCTTATTTCAATGGAGTGACACTCAAGCAGCAAGGTCTTATTTTTTTAGGAGACTTTAGACCAAACTTTAAAATATAATAAGTCTTGATGTTATTAACAAGAAAAAATTATCAATGGTTTTGAAAGGCACTAGCAAGGGCAGAGTTTATTTGGCATTCCCAATAGCTCTGGGGAAGGTGTTATTGTTTAGTGAGGAAATTACCAGCGCAAAATTTCCTGCGATTCCCAGTGACCACAGTTTACTCAGGATCTCTGATGTCACAGGAGTCAAATACTACTTTAATGCAATGCAAGTTACTCTGATCTCACCTCAACTGATATTGGAAGATCAGTTAAATGAATAAAGAATAAAAGGCCAGTACACAGCCTGTTAGAACAATGTGCTCACTCTACTCACAATGTTTAAGGTAAAACTGATGCATGGATTTCTGACTGTGAGGAGAGGTTTGTCCTATTTGTGATGAGGCTGCTTGGTTAAGCGCTGTGACAGAGAGACAGAAAGCCACTCAACTCTGTACCATGGGGAACAAAACCACCCTGTTTACGGTGCATCAGACAGTGACAGAAACAACTATTGTCAGTTCCTATTGGACATTGATCATCTCAATCTCATCATTCACTGATGCTCAATAGCAGCCCAGAAGCCAGCAGCTCCCATCATCCCAGTTGGAAAGCAAAATGGGGAAGGAATAGCCAGAGAAAGTGGGAGTAACTGGGGAATTGGTGTAACTTACAGTGGGAGTGGCAGAAGAAGAGTGTGAAGGGAGATCATCAGTGGAAGAGAATGTAGCAGCAGGAGGTGCAGTGTAAGGGAAGTAGGACTGTAAGAAAAGAGTAGGACAGAGGAGGAAGAAAGGCAGATGAAGTTTTAGTGACAGGGAAAAGCTTGCTTTTGAGGAAGTGAGATTGGATGAGAAAACATCACTGTACAAGAAAATCGGGATCTGGTTTCCATTCAAAATTAAGAAAGGATTTCTTGTACTTTCTCTTCTATCACTTGATTCTTGTTCAGGTTGTACATGTACTATATATTTCTATATCTCCATCAAGTACAGAAGACATGTTTCTTTCTCCCCTACGGTGGTGTTTCAATATTTTTGATTTTATTTTTACAGTATATATTTGCTTCCAATTCAAGGTGGATATGAGAATATGATTTCATCTTCTGCAGTTTGCCCATAATATAGAATTTATTTGAATATTTATCCTCATCACACTCGCTGATTAAAACAAACAATGAATGAGTGCATGTCCATCCTGCAGATGAAAAATTTCTTCAGCTCTGGGTATTGCAGGGAATGTTACAAAGAACAGTGCCACACAAAATGCTAATGTTCTACCGCAAAATGCCAAATCCTAGTTTATCCTAAATTATTTACAATGTTTATAAACAAAACATGCAGAGGGGCGGAGTGTAAAAGGTGAATTCAACTCTGTGTCGAAAATGTTAATTGTGGATCCCTCATAAAATGCGTTAACTACATCACTCATAAATTCACCAAAATAGGAAAAGCAAGAAACTGTAATTGTCCAATCATCATCTAAATAACATCTGGCGAACAGGAAGGAAATCACTGGTTGTTTGTGATATTCAGAAATGACGATTGTGAGAATGTGGAGGTGGGGAGCAGTGAAATAATGATCAATGTTATAGATGACACAAAGATGGGCGGGGTGGATCACAGTCAGGAGGGAAGTGTTAGGCAACAGAAGGATAGAAACAGATTATTCAGATTGCCAGAGCAATGGCCTGATGAAACTTAACACCGATAATTTGGGAAGATGCAAGTCAGAAGTAACAAGACAAGTGAGTACTCAAAAGTGAGTATGAAAGAGGAGGGCTAAATTTGCTCCTTTTTTCTTTGCAGCTGGGAAAGTTAAGGAGGGAATATGGTACAGGTGTACATGAGCAAATGCGGTATGGAGGGGATGAACAGACAGCAGCTGTTTTCCTTCGTCAAAGGATCAAAAACAAAGAGACACACTTTTAAAGTGAATGTCAGGGGATTGAGAGAGGATTTGTGGAATGTGTTTCGAACTGAGAGGATGGTATGAATCTGGAATGCTTTGTCTGGATGGGTGGTTGAGGCAGGTAACCTCACAAACGGTTAAAATGTCTTTGGATATGCACTTGCTGGCACAGACGTGATAGGCCTGTTTTTCATTGCATGACTTTTTGCAGTGGCAGCCATGAACACTCTGGTATATTCTGAAACAATTAACAATGGCAGTTGCTGCTTTGTTCCTTTGACTGTACTCAGTAAGTGGCTATAGTAGAAACCAGCATCATCTCATGCATCTTCAGCACTCACTCAACCAAATGCAGCCGAGGCCATCTCTGGGACCATCCAGTGGAATTCATATTCTCAGTGGATGCTGTCCAACAACAACACTGACACTATTCTAGCTGAATGCAACCATTATTAAAGCTACAGCCATAATATGAAGACAGCTTTTCCTCCATTATAATACAGACCTCTAGCAATAAGGGTGTTCTTTATCTGAAGCATAATAAATTCTTTCCCAGGTATTCACTTTTACAAGCAGCAAGTTTTCCTGTGTTTTGCTGCCAGTTGTTTATCATGGAATTTCCCAGCCCAACCTCTTTCCCATTTAACATTTTCTTGTGCACTGTCTCCCTGATCCCACACACCTCACTCCCTCACATCCCCCACACTCTCCATCCTTACTTGTTAATCTCTGAAAAACCTGCACCTCCTCTCTATAATTTATTCCAACTCCCAACTCACTGTTTTGATTCCTTCTCTCGGCATGGTCATTAAACTGGCCGTGCCTGATGTCCTATTCACCTAACCTTCTGTTCAGTTCCTGATCTTCTGCTTTGGTTCTCACTCTCCTGGTTTATTCAAATCCATCTGACTTGTACTAGAAAACATCCCCACAAGGATGATGGTGCTTGTACAGTTAAGATACAATCTGTCTTTTTTGTACAGGTCCCCACCTGTCCTGGAAGAGATCCCAATGATACAACAATCTGGAACTCTCACCCCTGAACTAGATTTTTAACAACATGTTAAGCTTTAGTGTCTTCCTCATCCTTCTCTCTTTTCCACATGGCACGGGGAGTAATCCAGGGATTACAGAGGATTATTCTTTCTCTTTCTCGCTCGCTGTCTCTCTCTCTCTATCATATACACACACACATTCAAACACACACAGAAAGACACTATATTACTTTGCAAAAGAATGCAAATAACCTTAAAATAATCGGAATGACAAGTGGAATGAAGTATTTAGTTAAAGGGAGGATGAGAGAAATTGTGCTTCTTCTGGATGTCAGTTTGCTCGCTGAGTTGGAGAGTTCATTTTCAGATGGTTCATCACTGTACTAGGGAACATTATCAGTGAGCCTCTGGTGAAGTGCTGGTGTTATGTCCCATTTGCTATTTATGTGTTTAGGTTTCCTTGAGTCAGTGATGTAATTTCCAGTATTGGTGATTTTATGTCCAGTTCTTTTTGTCAGAGAGTGTTCGATGGAATCAAAATCGATATGTTTGTTGATAGAGTTCAGGTTGGAATGCTATTTTTCTAGGAATTCTTGTGCGTGTCTCTGTTTGGTTTGTCCTATATGGATATGCAGACCCAGTCTAAATCGTGTACTTCCTCATCTATAAGTAAGGATACTAGTGATAGTGGGTCATGTCTTTTTCTTCTGGCCAGTTGTTGTTCATGTATCCAGGTGGCTAGTTTTCTGACTGTTTTTCCGATGTAGTGCTTGTAACAGTTCTTGCAAGGATTATTTTTGCTTGAGCAGAACAGACAAATATGTGAACTTATTGCAGTGCTCAAAAGTATGAAAAAACGTTGTAGAGTAAAACAGGAATACTCTGTTTCCGTTAGTTGGCATTACAGCATCAAGGAGTTCTAATTTCAAGCTTGTCAGCAAAAGAGCCAGGAATGAGATAAGGAAACACTTCTTTATTGAGAGAGTTGTTAGGATTTGGAATGGAACTGCCTGGGAGAGTTGTGGATGAATATTAAAAAATAGAACTGGATATGCATTTGGAAATATGAATTTAACAGGCTGCAGAGATAGGGCTGGCAAATGGGAGGGGCTTGGGAGACATTCCTGGAGCTGATGCACACACAGTGGCCAATGGCCTCCTCCTGTACTTTAAGGTTTTGCACTCTATCATGTGTTTGATGTGAATAAAAGTCAGGATCCGATTATTTCCCATTGTAAATACTCACGAATATCTGATTATTTAGTGCAGCATAAGCATTTAAAATGCAACTACTGCAAGGTCAGCTTCATTAAATAATCTAATTATTACTCAGAATATGAATATTTGAAATGTTGAATTCCAATTACGAAAACAAATCTGTCATTGCTTTGGCACAAATCTCTTTGAAAAGGTTTGACTTTTCACTTACACGATAATATGCTCATCGTTTTTGTTCACTGTCTGCATTTCAAATTAAATGACATTCTTTCTAAAAGTTAAACGTTTTCAAATTGTCGTTCACTAAAATTTGATAGCACAAATCATTTAGTTAGTTTAATATTCACAGAGCATTTTGAACTATAGCCATTTCTAATTCGCTGACAAATAGCTGAAGCTTGTACATTTTAGTGAGAAATTGAACTGATTGATTATATATAAATATATAAGAATGCTAATTCTATTTGATTATTCAATCGTTTGCTCACCCTTAACATGTAATTACTCAGAAGCCAACCACTTTCAAAATGTTGGAGTGATAATGCATTGTTTTGAATCCTGACATTGTGTGTGTAATTCTGATCACCAAAAAAGTTACATCCATGTTGTTTGTTTGATACAAAATAAAATGTACATTCTTTATTTCTGTGTTAGAAAATCTTGACAGGAGTTTATAGTTTTGTTCCATAAATATAGAATCAGCCTAATTCTTTTCAGAGATTATAGTTCATTTGAATAATCATAGTTGACGTCTTATTTTTGCGCAATTCACGAAACATAGCAAATATCTGATTAATACATGGGTCACCCAACAGATTGTATCTGAAGAAAACGGCAGCAAATGACAAGTCTAGAATTACGTTAATAACTGAACTTGACGGAGCCTGTCTGGTGTAGGACACGTCACATATTGCACTGGCATTCTGGTGAATGTAACAATGAACAACATAACTGGAAGTGTTGGGCTAACGCCCCACCCCAGCTTCCTGATCTTACACATATCACTCCCTCACACATTCAACAATTGAAAAGAATCCAGAGGCTGGGTGAAACATAATACACAGAACAGTACAGCTTAGTGCAAACCCTTCAAGCCTTCTTGTCCTGCCGAACTTTTATCCTACTCGAAGTTCAGACTAACTGACATACCCTTCATTGTACTATCATTCATGTGTCTATCCAATAGTCACTTAAATATCCGTAATGCAGCTGACTCCACTAACGCTGCTGGCAGTGCATTCCAAGCACCCACCACTCTCTGTTTAAAGAACCTACCTCTGACATCTCCTCAAACCTTCTTCTAATCATACTAAACTTATGCCCGCTCGCGATAGCCATTTCCACCCTGCGAAAAAGTCTCTGGCTATGAACTCTGCCTATATCTCTCATCATCTTATCCACGTCTATGAAGTCAACTCCCATTCTTTATTGCTCCAAGGAGGAAAGCCCTCGCTCCCTCAACGCTTCTTTGTAAGACATGCCATCTAGTCTCGTAAGCATCCTGGTAAATCTCCCTGGCACCCTCTCCGAAGTCTCAACATCTTTGCAGTAATGAGGCGACTAGAACTGAATACAATATTCCAAGTGTAATCCCAAGAGAGATTCTTGGCGCTGCAGCGTAACCTTGAGGCTCTTAAACGCAATCCCTGTCTAATTTAAACACCAGACATCTTAACAACCTTATCAGCTTGGGTGACAACATTGAGCATCCTATGATATGGACCACACGATCCCTATGGTCCTCCAGTCTACCAATAATCCTGCCTTTAAACCTGTATGCTGCATTCGAATTCGACCTTAAAAAATGAATCGCTTTACACTTATCCAAGTTGAACTCCATCTTCCATTTACCAGCCAATCTTGTCAATGTCCAATTACAACCTAAGACAGCCCTTAACAATATCCATAACTCTAACATCTTTATTACATTGTAAAACTTACTAAAGCACCCTTTCACTTTATCATCCGAGTCATTTGTAAAAATCACAAAGAACAGCAGTCCCAGAACCGATTCCTGAAGAACGCTACTGGTCACCAACCTCCAGGATGAATCCTTTCCATGTTCTACCACCATCAGTCTTCTACAGGTCAGACAATTTGTATCCACACACACAGGTTTCCGTTTCCTTGTACCCCATGCCTCCTTACTTTCTGAATGGGCCGATCTTATGGTAACTTTATCAACCACCTTGCTAAAATCCATGTACATCACATCCACTGCTCTACCTTCATCAATGTGGTTGATCCCATCCTGAAAGAATTCAATAAGTTCCTTGAGGCATGATTGTCCCTCAAAACGCCATGCTGACTATCTCTAATCAAACTATCACTTTCCAAGTAATCATAAATTCTGTTTCTCAGAATCCTCTCCAATACTTTTCCCAATACAGAAGTAAGACTGACTGGCCAGTATTTCGCAGGATTATCCTTATTGCCTTTCCTGAACAAGGGAATAACTTTTGCCACGCTCCAATCATCAGGCAATACTTCAGTGGACAGTGGGGACGCAAGGATCATCTCCAAAGGCGCAGCAATCTCTTCCCTCACTTCCTCTGGTAACCTCGGGTGCCTCCTGCCTGGTCCAGGGGACTTATCTATCCTTATGTTTGTACTTCAATCAGTCTGTACTCACCTGACTTTGTCTACCCCCTGTCCAAACAACTGATTGACTGCTTTCCATTTCAGGGCTATATACAGTGCTGCCCTCCTGAGCAAGTACAGTTCCAAATTTCCCATGGAATGGAAAAAATGTG
The DNA here is from genome assembly GCF_047496795.1 of Chiloscyllium punctatum. NCBI lineage: Eukaryota > Metazoa > Chordata > Chondrichthyes > Orectolobiformes > Hemiscylliidae > Chiloscyllium > Chiloscyllium punctatum. Next base: position 661,285 of record NW_027309819.1, read on the forward strand.
AATGCCCCAATGTCTTCCTGATGAAGGGACTGTGCTCAAAGTTTTCACTCTCCTGCTCCTCGGATGCTGCCTGACTCGCTGTGCTTTACCAGCACCATACTTTTCGACTCTGATCTCCAGCATCTGCAGTCCTCACTTTTTCCATTACTGAGGGCTGACCCCTCTGCACATGAAGCAAAGTAAGGTATTTGGAGCTGACTGTTCAGTTCTGGAACATTGCATTTGATTAACACATAAATTAAAAAAGAAATTACAATTCAACAATTATTCATTCAGTCCCAGAGTTACAGTTTTAGTTCATGGAAAGGCAGTTTGATAACAAACAGTAAATGACTGAAGAACTGCGAGGTACAGAGTATTCCGTGTGCTATATTCCAGGCTGGATGTCCTTTACCTTAATGTTGGGAATATTATCAGACCGATAAGCGAATGAGATGACATTTTTGCAGTGTGACATTTTTGCCATCACAGAGATGTGTTTGAGGGTGGTCAGGGCTGACAACTCAATATCCTGTGGTACAAGAACTATGGACAGCACATGAGAAGGGTAAAAGAGAAAGTGGCGTTGCCTTATTAATTATGGAGTCAATGACTGCAGTTAGCTAGCATCATATCTTGGAAGGGTATTCAAATGACGCTTTGTGGGTTGAGGTTAGGGTCAAAACGATGACAAATGCACTGCTGGGGATATATTACCAACTCTCAGATAAAAGAAAATACAGCAGCAGATATATAACCAATTCACTGAGGTGTGTAAAAACAATAATAGGATTTTTATATTTAGACATTTCAATTCCAAATATTCATTAGGACTGTGATTTTTTTTAAAGAGGGGAAGATGACTTGACATTTATTCCAGAGAGACTCTTATATCAACATGGAGCAGATACAACGTTGGGCGGGGCAGTGCATAGGCGGGACTGTGGGGAGCGAAGCCAGTCAGGTGCCAGGCAGGTTTGGGAGAGCATTGCAGGACCAGTGACCGTGACTCAAGCATTTTTAGCTTGTTAAGGTAAAGACCAAAAGAAAAAGGCTTGAAAATTAAAAATAATTTGGATGATGGAGGCAGATCTTACCAAGAGAAAGACAGGATCTGGCCACAGTACAGTTACTTCTGGGTGAAACTGTAACAGAACAGCGTATAGGTGGGGGCGCGGGGGGGGGGGGGATCACATGCTCACAATGGAATTGATGAGAGTGTCACCACAACATGTTACACCAAAGATGAAATGTAGGAAAACCAGCCCGGAGAGCCTGGGATATCTACACATATTCAGAATGGAATTAACAATGAAAGAGAAGCTTAAAACAGGCATAAAGGGAGCAGGTCAATGGAGGTCCCAGAAGAGGAGAGAACGTGAAGGTCTAAACTCAAGAAAGTAAGTAAAAGAGCAAAAAGAGGGTGGGGGTGCAGCGGTGATAAAAATATTAGTGGGCAGTATTTTCAAGACTCCAGAGACATTTTATCGGTTTATTAAGGGTAAGAGGGATAACAAGAGAAAGAATAGGGAGTATTAGGATCCGAGGAGGCAACCTGTGCATCGAGCCAGAGAATATGTCAAAGACCTATTACATATTGGTCTTCAATTTGGAGGAGCAGTTACTGTATTCAATGTCTGTTCCTGACAGTGTGACCTTGAGCAAATTTATTCAGAAGCTGAGGAAGAATTGGAAGTTGGTGTATGATAAAATGTGGCCAAATCCCTTGATCCGGATGAACTGTATCTTAGACTGATGTGGAAGATGAGGGAGGAGATTACAGGTTCTTAACCGTTGTGTTTATTTTTTTTTTTAATTTTGCCTCTGGCCACAAAGTTGGTATTATCGAACATGATAACATCAAATGTAGGTTTAACTTCCACACAGAGTGCTAGAAAAAAAGCCATGGGATTAAAGACCACCAAGTCTCACATCAGTGGGAGGGAAACAATTGTAGAAAATTGAGATAGCTGTTGAGGAATGATCACGAAATATGTTCAAGGCTGAGATGGACAGAGTTTTAAACAAGGGTTACAGGGAAAATGCTGGAAAATGGAATTGAAGGTTATCAGAATAAATGTACCCTAATTGAAAGGAAAAACAGAGTCAGCGAGCGGATGGGCATTATATCGCTCATATGTCTAATGGTAAACCTTTTCAAATAGGCTGTATTCACTGGAACACCAGCATCTCTCCCTCCAGAATGAGACACAGTTTGGAAAGCAATCAATAGATTCAAGGAATTCACAAATGCAGTATTAATAGACAGAAAAGATCAGAGGACTGCGACAACGTGGATTGGCTGTCAGGGTGAATATTTGCATCTGCGCAGTCACCACGACGAGAAAGAAAACCTCAGCAAGACACTCTCCAAGTCCAAGTATGGGTCTGGTGTCAGGGGGTGCTTAAGTCCCAAACAATGCATCACTGCAGTGTTTCTCTCCTGCCTTAACCAAAACTAAATATGGAGTGGTCTATTGACGTGCTGTTAGTGGCAAAATAGGTAGTAATGCTTTGGTCCCAGAGGCTTTGGTGAGCAGAGGCTCAGCAAAAGGTACAGGTAAGCTCACGTAAGGTCTTCTTAATGCTAGTTTGACAACAGTTGGGATGGCAGTTAGGGCAGTTGCACGTTCCACCTGCGGGATGTGGAGCTCAGCGAGATTTCCTTTGTCCCTGATGACTACACGTGTGGGCAGTGCAACCAGCTGCAGTTCCTGGGAGACAGTGTTCAGGATCTGGAGTTGGCTGTTCTCCGGATCATCCAGATACAGAGCACTCCAGAGGTAAGAGCTTTAGTGAGGTGGTCACACCCAAGTCCCTCCCTTAGCCGTGTTTCTTTAAAGACTGTCATATCCCAATCCCATGTAAAGATCTAATTCATGAGTTCGTCATCGTTACCTGTCAGCCGTGTTGCATTTAAATAAACGCAATTTAATCCAACAGGTGTTCCTTGCTTCCTGTCGTGTTCCAGGCAGAGAGTAGCTGGACGACAACCAGGAATGGGGAAGGGAGTAGGCAGAGAGTGCAGGAATCCCCTGTGGCATTCCTCTCGAAAACAAGTATACCCTTTTTGATACTGACTTTGTGGTGTTGGGAAATGGGTGTTAGGAAATGACCGTTTAGGGGAAAGCAGCAGTAGCCAGCATAGTTGCATTACGACTGGGTCTGGGGAGCAATGGGAAAGGATAAAGGTAAACAGGGTCTTAGAAATGAGAGATTCTGTGGCCTCAAACGGCAAACCAGGATGGTGTGTTGCTTCTCAGTTGTCAGTGTCCAGGATGTCTCTGAGTGTCTGCTGGAGTTGGGGGGCGTGGGGGGTGGTGTGAACTGTTAGAAGTCATTGTGCACGTTGGCACAAATGACACAGGTAGACATAGGAATGTGGTCCTTCGGAGTGATTCCTGAGAGCTCGAAGAAAAGTTAAAAAACAGGACTTTGACAGTCACCTGATGACTTCCATTGTCATGAGCGAGTGCAGGTAAGAATAGGAAGATATGGCGGATACGTATGTGACTAAAGAATTGGTGCAGTGGGTGGGATTCATATTTTTTTGATCATTAGGAGCTTGTCTGTGACAGAGTTGACCTGTTCAAGAGGGACTGGTGGCACATGCACTGGATGGGGGACCAATATCTTGGCAGCCAGTTTTACTCGTGCGACAAGGGAGTGTTTAAACGAGATTGGCAGGAGGTGGGACCCTCGAGAGCAGGGAGGCAATTGTGAGGCTGGAAGGAAATACAGTATTCAGAAATAGTACGTTGAGGAGACAGACCAGGCTGGAACACGATAGGGAGCAAGGAATGCTTGTTGATTAAATTGCATTTATTTCAATGTGAAAGAGCTGACAGGTAAGGCCAATGAATACAGGGTGTGGATAGATACTCGGCACTGGATAGTCTAGCTATTACAGAAACATGGCTGAGGGATGGGTAGGACTGACCTTTAATGTAAAAGGATAAATGCATTAGGAGGGACAGAGATGGTGGAAAGTGGGAGGGGAGTAGCATTTCTAATCAAGGGGAGTAGAAAGCACTGATCAGAGATAAAATAACTGATGAATCATCCAGTCAGGCTTTGTAGGTGGAACTAAGAAATAAGAAGTGGATGGTGACTTTATTGGGGTTGTAATATAGGCCCCCAAACTGTCAACAGGAATTACAGTAACAAAACTATCTAGCGAGTTTGGGGAGACTTGCAGGGAACATTCGGGTTGTCATAATAGGGGTTTTAATTTTTATAACACAGACTGGAACTGCCAGAGCATTAAGGGATTTGATAGGATGTGTCAGGAAAGTTTCCTCCAGCAGTATATAGAGGGTCCTAATCGGGAAGCGGCAATATTTGACCTACTCTTACGAAATATATCAGGATAGGTGAGTGAGGTGACAGAAGATGTGCACTTTGGGACCAGTGACCATAGTTCTGTTAATTTGCAAAAAGTTATGGAGAGGGAAGAAATTGGTCCATAGATTCAAGTTCTAAATTGGGGCAAGGTTAATTTTGATAGACTCAGACAGGCGTTTGCAGGAGTTGATCAGAGTAGTCTGTTTGCAAGCAAAGGGACCTCCAGCAAGCGGGAGCTTAAGATCTATCTGTTCCTGTGAGGATGAAAGGAACGTTGACAGGAATGAGGAACACTGGATAACAAGAAATGTTTAGGCTTTGACCAAACAAATTGTGGAGGCGTGGCTCAGGTAGAGGCAGCTTGGATCACGGAAATCCCTGGAGGTGTACAGGGGATATCGGAGTTTACTGAAGAAGGAAATTAGGAGTGCGAAAAGGGGGTATGAGATAACCTTGACTGAGAAGATCAGGGTGAATCAAAAGAGGCACTTTAAGTATATTAAAGGAAAATCATTAACTAAAGAGAGAATAAGACCCGTCAAAGACCAAAGTGGACATGCATGTGTAGTACCATAAGAGATAGGCGATGTCCTCAACAAATATCTCTCCTCTATATTTACAGTGGAGAAAGATATGAATATATGGGAATTTGGGGAAATTAGTGGTGATATCTTAGGGACAGTCTGTATCACAGTAGAGGAGGTAATTGATGTACTAGAATCTTTGAAGTTGGAGAAATCTCATGGTCCTTACCAGATATATCCAAGAACACTGAAAGGGGCTAGAGAAGAATTTGCGGGGGCCGTGGCTGATAATTTTGATCATCAGTTACCACAGGTGAGATCCCAGAAGACTGAAGGATAGCAAATGTGCACTTAATCAAGAAGGACTGAAAAAATTAAGCATGGGAAATACAGACCAGTCAGCTTAACATCTGTGGTAGGTAAATTACTTGAGAAGATTCTGAAGGATAGGATGTACATGCATTCGGAAAACGGTTTGATTAGGAATAGTAAGCATGGCTTTTTGAGTGGAAGTTCATGCCTGAAGAATTTGTTAATTTTCTTTGATGACATGACCAGGAAGGTTGACTAGGGCGGGCCAGTAGACGTCCAAATGTGAGGTGCTGGACAAGAACAGCGGGTCAGGCAGCATTGGAGGGGAAGGAAAATCGATGTTTTGGCATATGCCTATCATCAGGAATGTCCAAGATTTCGATACTCCTGCTTCTTGAATGCTGCCTGACCAGCTAGGCACTTGCAGTGCCACACTTTGCAACTCTGATCTCCAGCATCTGCAGTGTTCACTTTCTCCAAGGGTGGTAGATCTGGACTATATGGATTTCAGTTCCACCAGAACAGGATGAGGCTTGTCAGCCCCTGGAGTATGATATACAGTTACAGGAGGAGGCCAATCAGCCCTCAAGGCAATAGAACTAGACCCATTCTAGATCATGCAGCAACATGATCAGGCTATTCAGCTACTTGAAGTCAATAACACAGGAAATGGAAGAGGCAACAAAATGACTGGCCTATGGGGTACACTGGAATAACACCAGACTATATAGCCTGTAAAGCCTTCAATAAGGTCAGGGCTGATCTCTCCCGGCATTAATTTCTCTTCTCTGCCCAATTCTTTGTAGCCCTAACTCCCTGATGTGTCAAGATCCATTAACACCATTCTGCTCCCCAAACTTCCAGAGATGTAGCTGTCTGAGATAGAGAGGCCAGAATAGTCACTACCCTCTGAGAGAAGGAAACAGTCCCCACGGATCTACCTTGACCTTTGACATGAACAAAAGATATGAGCACAGTATCAGAGTGACTGGCTCTGATATCACGGCAGGGCGTGACTGAGGAATGTGTCAAGGAAACTGAATAACATTGAACCTAATGGGAATCAGTTGTAAACTCCCAAGTGGTTGGGCCATTCAGGACACCATGTGGCTGGTGCAGATCAATCCTCTCAGTCCCTAGATATCTATGTTGGCGATCTTCAAGGTAGCTTCCTCGGTACAAACATCTTCAGCTGGTTCATCAACGTCTTACCCTCCATCATTAGATCAGAAGTGAGGATGCTCAGAAAATATCGCATAAAGCATCAAAACCTGGTCAACATTCAAGCTCATGCTGTTAACGTCTAGGTAACATTAATATAACAGTACTACTGGACCCTGAACATTTCCAAAGAACTAAAAAAGAGCAACTCATTCTGTATCTCAAGCTGGTGTCACTGAAATGTGAGAACACCATTCAGCCCATTGAAGCTATTGGATAAGAAGAGGCACAGCCCATTTACTATCTCTTACCTATTGCACAAGAAGAGTTTAAAAAAAACTACAAATGTTGGAATGCAGGAGACTGGAAGAACGCAATAGGCCAGGCAGCATCAGGAGAAGAAGTCCACTCCTTGGGCATAAGCTTTCTTCATGACTCGGGTGGGGGTAACGGTGTGTACAGATAAATAGTCGAGGTGCAAGAGTAGGAGGAGGCGGTGTGGTGAAGTGGGAAACACAGGTAGAGGGTACCACCGGGTTGGTCAATGGGAGGAATGAATCCAGTTGACAGCTGGAAGATGGGTTGATCAGAGGAAAGGAAGGAGGAGAGGCTGGGAAGGGAGTCGGGGTATTGGAAGGGAGGTTATTAGAAATTGGAAAACTCAATGTTGAGTCTCCCGGGCTTTAGGCTGCACCGGTGGAATATTCAATGTTCCTCCAGATGTGCTTTGGTTCGTTGTGGCAATGGAGGAGGTCAAGGATGACCATGTCGGAAATGGAGTGGGAGGGGGAATTGAAATTGGAGGTGATTGGGAGGTCAAATCTGCCCTTACAGGCCCAGTTGAGATGCTCAGCAAAGCAGTCCATTTAGTTTACATTTGGTCTCCCTGATATAGAGAAGACCACATCAGTAGCACCAGATACAGTTAACGAGGTTGGATCCCATCACCTGACACATCTTCCACAAGGACCAATCACTTCACTAATTTTGGTTCGTCCCACACTCCCCGCCAATCCTCACTGGCAACTGACCCTGCAGATGAAAAAAATGCATCACCTGCTGGAACACCACCTCCCTCATCTCATCCAAGGCCCCAAACAGTCCTTCCATGTTAATCATAGGTCACATGCCTCTCCTTCAACCTAGATTACTGCATCAGGTGCACCTGATGTGGTCTTCTCTCCATCGGGGAGAGCAACGTAAACTAAGGGCTCATTTCGCCGAGCATCACGACTGGGCCCACAGCGGCCGACCTGAACTCCCAGGCACCACCCATTTCAATTCCCCTTCCCAATTCCTTTCCAACATGACCTACTTTGCCTCCTCTGTTGCCACAGTGAGTCAGACCACAAATTGGACGAACAACATCTTACCTTCTGCCTGGTTAGCCTACAACCTGGAGGACTCAACATTGGGTTCTCCAATTTGGAATAACCTTTCCAACCATGGACCTACTCCCTTTCCAGTCCCGCCTTCTCCCTTCCATTGCACCTTCTAGCTCCCAACCGGATTCATCCCTCCCATCGACCAACCAGGTTGCACCCACCACTTGTGTCTACTTATCTGCTACCTCACCATCCTGCTCCTCTCCCCACCCCAACCACTCCCTTCCCTCTTTATCTGCAGTTCCCCCTACCCCCACTCGCAGTCCTGAAGAACGGGTATATTTGAAATGTTGACTTCTCCACCTCCTGATGCGGCCTGACTTGCTGTTTCTTCCAGCCTCTTGTTTGTTTAATGTTACACAGGAAGATAAGGAATCTAGTCAGCACAACACGCAGGTAAGTAGCTGCCACCGGTCACCCAATAATGGACCTCTTCCCTGGAACGAGGAAGAGGACATTCAGCCACCCGAGACATTGACAAATGAACAGAAGAAGCCATTCAGCCCGTCCAAACTGTTACACTGAAATAGGAGGATGTAATTGATGCTACAACACTTCAAACTAATGAAGCAGAGGCTGCACAGACAGATTGCTCCATGTTGTGCCTCCTGGCTCCTTTGCTAATGTTTCACACGTGTTACATTAACATGGTTTGCTGATGGTAAGGAGGCACACCGGATGGTATGTGTCACATCTCAAGGAGGCATCTTCCATCTCCGAGAAGACAAGGCTAGTCTCCTGTATGGATGTCAGAAGCGTTTGAGAATGACCAACCCTGTCAGAATGTGGCTGCTGACAAGTTTGTGAACAACATGATGCTCAGTGCAGGGTCTCACTACAACGGTGCGTTGAGACGGAGAGAGTTTGGTCAGAGCCTGGAGCTGTCTCTCAACAACATGGGGGCTCCACAGGGACATCTAAGCTATCACAGAGTCATAGAGTTCAAGGTGCCCTTCAGCCCAAACTGGTCCATTCAGACTAAAATGTCCATCCATGCTAACTCCATTTTCCTGCACTTGGCCCATGTCCTTCTTAACATTCCCTATCATATATTTGTCCAAATGAGGAAACATAAATTGCGGGAAACACGGAATATTTAACGGTATCCATGCTTAGTTTTGAAAATAATGAATATTGGTCCATAACGCTCAAGTTTTATTGCAATCACATTTTATTCTTTTTTCGCATTACAGATTAAGCACTCGTTTCCTTCACACTCTCCTTGTGGTACCTTCAACGCAGGGATTACTCTGGCGCATTGCCTGTATTCTGTCTCATTATGGCAAGGAGATCATTCCTCATAAAGGAGAGAAAATCTGTTCACAGCGTCCCAAGTACTGTTTCAATAACACTTTACAAATTCAGTAAGGTGTCTTCATACTTATACTTCCATCATTTTACAATGAAGGACACTGTACATTTACTGTGCTGATTACCTACTGCTCCGTATGAATTCTATCAGTGGCTCATGACCAAGGACATCCACCTCCTTTTCACCAAGAACACTTGCCATCATCTCACCTTCGCATAAATACAAACTGGGAAGGATCGTATGTTTTGCCAAATCATTTTGTTGCCTTGAAAAACGCTATGCTTTAAGCACAGCCACGCCAACAACAACACCATTATTGCCATTGGAGATGGTTGCAGATGCTGCGGAGGTGATGGCCTCGCTGTATTTTCTCTGAAATAATAACCCAGAAACTCAGGTGATAACCGAGACCCTGGTTTCGAATCCCACCACGGCAAATGTTGGAATTTGCATTCAATAAAATATCAGGAATGGAGAATCTAATGAAACCATTGTGTTGTCCTGCCTGGAACACTAATGCACTTCAGAGAAGGAAATCTACTGTCTTCACCCGGTCGGACTTACATGTGACTCCAGACCACAGCACTGTGGTTAACACACAGTTGTAGTTTGAAATGGCCATGCCAGCCGCTCCGTTATATCACTCACTAAAATTTTCAAATAAATGAAACCAGGCTGACCACAACACTGACTACTGACAGCTCACAGGCTGCAGTGGGTCAGGGAGGCGGCTCCCCAACACCTTCTCAAGGACAATCAGGAAAGGAATTAATTACTGGCCCAACATCCCATTACTGAATAAAAGAAGATGATGACACTCAAGGAAGAGAGACAAAGGGACATAGCTCACTTCAAACTGGGACATGGAGGTACACCTCACATAGGCATGCATTTCAGTAATATGGGAACAGGAGAAAAATAAATAAGATTAGTCTGGACTATTATTTCCACTCCAGCTAATCATCAACAGTCCCTCTGTTTGTTTCTTTCTCTCTACCTCTCTCTTTCTCTATCTATTCAACTCACTCCTTCTCCCTTTCACAACAGCCATCCCTGTCATCAACATCAAACACACTATTTCCCAGCTGCATTCGGTTCTGATGTACGGTGATTGGATGCAAAACTTCACTTCTATTTTTCTCTCGACCTGACGCTGCCAAATCTGTTCAGTTTCTCTGGCACTTATTCGTTCCTTTTGTTTCTGATCTCTAGAGGCATTTTTTCCCTCTACCTTTCATGGGATGTCTGCATCACTGACAGAGCAGCATTTGTGGACCTCACTAAATGCCTTTTACTGTGAGGCCATTCCTTAAGGTATTGGGTCTGTCGTCAGTCTTAATTCAGACCGGGCAATAATGTGAGATTTAATCACCAAAGGAAAACAATGAAATAGATAAACTTATTGACAAAGTGCTGGTGGGATTATACAAGTAAAATTCACTTTTATTTCCAGTTCCTGTCATTTGAATTTAAGTTCTGTCATCATCTGTGATAGGATTTGAAACAGTGTCCACAGTGTAGTTACCTGGGCCACTGAATGACGTGGCCAGCGACATTACTACTCTGACACCGTGTCCCTGTCATGAATTTACTTTACAGACAAGAACAAGATTTTGATGGAAACATTTGTAACGGAAAGAGTGATTAGAAGAGAACAGGAACCATAAAGTCTGACTTTTACCAAGGTATAGATAATGATTTATTTAGCACTCACACTGACGTCAAGATAGGGTCTGGCGCTACCATGGAGCTGGGAGTGAGTAGCTTTGGTGATGGAGAGAATACCAAGACATAAATCAATTCGGGGAAAATAGGTACTTTGTGATTGTGAACAGTCTTGTTTTCAGATGTTTGTGTGTGCGGGGGTGTGGGCGGTTCTGAAATTTGTGGGTAACGAATGCGTTTGCATTTGAAACTGAAGACAATAGTTTCAGTATTTACTAAATATAGATAACAGAAATAGCACAGAAGTTCACCATGGGATTAATAAATCGATAGTGATGGGGAGACTTACCAGGAACACCAACAATAGCGAGCATGGGATAGTAACCAGCCTGAATAATCAGCAGTACACCTCATATCCGAACTGGTATTATGTGCCAATACCAGGAAAGATACAAAAGACCCCAAGATAAACTCCTGTCCATTGTTGCAGCATTCCAGTCTATTTTCCTTATATTCTGAACCATTGATGCGTCATTCCAGTCGACTGTTCTCAGATTCTGATCCATTGTTGGCATATTCCAGTCTAATGCTGTCAGATTCTGATCCACTGTTGAAACATTCCATCTACTGTTCTCAGATTCTGGCCCATTGTTGGAACATTGCAGTCTATGGTTCTCAGATTCTGATCTCTCCTTTCCCTGTCGCTGCAACTGATGATCCTTGTCAGTGTTGCTGGTGATACATCTGCATCAATAATGGGATAAAGCATTGGAAGAAGCCCCGTACAAATAGAAGAGGAAAACTATCCAGTGACATAATTAGGATCCATGGAGACTGACATCAATCACAGTCATTGAACAAACAGATCCAGATAACTCCTTTTGGAATACGACTTTCAGTTCAAAATAACAACTGGATTGAATTGAATGTTGACATCGCTGGCTAATGGTCACATCTCCCAATTCCATTTGCTCTCGTGAAGTTAATTGTGAGGGAGAATTATTGACGTTTTCTTATCGCGGGTTAGATGATTCTGCTGTGTTATTCATTTGCAATACTGTAACCACCTGAACGCTCCACCATGACCATCCACAAAAAAAAAATCACAATCTATATGTGGTGTCCATGCTGGTCTCTCCTTGACTAGAACAGGCGCCAAGCAATAGATTCTCAGTGGATATATTTGCCCTGACCATACACAGGAAGTGTGGATATGTCTGGACATTCCACTCGTGACAATGCTGAATCTTCAACACACAATATGATTGAGCACTGTTTTATGTAAACTAACAAACACCTTAATACATTATATTGGCTTCAAAGCGGTAAGACTTACAGTTTTGGAATTCAGTCCAAAGCCAAATGTGGCATGTTCTCACAAAGCAAGTCCTTTTACAGGGTTATGTTGTCCTTGGTTTTTTTGAAAGAGGGTCTAAAGGACCCAAGATTCCAATATGTCAGAATTTTGAAAGGTTCGTCGGGGTCCTTTTGTTAATACCTAACAGATAATGCCTCATCCAAGAAGCCTTTCAAGTCTCTAAATAGTACCCTGTATAATCAGGAGGACCTGTCCAGCTCCCTAGGTGGACAGGTTGGATCAGTTCAGGGATTTGTTGAGTCAGGGTCACTGGACGCTCTCTGCCTCCTTCTGCCCTTCCGAAATTATAACCTGTAAGCAGTTGTGTCAGTTTTATTCTTGGTGCTAATGGGTTTTGTTTATTGGGATTGTTGCAAGTATATTAGAACAGCATCCTCAAATCGGGATAGCCTGTCAGGTTCAGATACGATACCTTATTCAGGTATTCTATTTTCGGTTCCTTATGTTTAATTTGGTAATTTAGCAAATAAATGTCATTTGTTTAAAACTCGGCAGTCTGACCAGCTAATTCACTCTGGGAATATCAGCTATACACTAACCTTCAACAAGTAGCAAATTTATCGTCCGGCTACCTGCTTAAAATATTTTGAGGGTTCGGGTCTGGTCCATAACAGATTAGGGGCCTTCGCGGAATTTAGACAGCGAGTGGCAGGTGATATTGTCTCTTATTTCGTGTGTTGATTTGGTGAGTAAACAGACCTTCAGATAGCAATGGTTCCTGCAGGAACAAAGCTTGTTTTGGAGGTGGAGGAAGTGACCTTGGGGGTTTTACAAAATGCACATAAGTCCAAGCCACAGGAATTAGTAGACAAAGGGAGTGAAAGCTACGCTCTGATGTGAGGAAAGATGAGATGAATGCAGCAGTAGCTCAGCATTCCAATTTGCTGGAAACTCCATCAGGATCTGTGGAGATGAGAAAGCTTCAATCGCAAAAGAGGCAGCTTGAGTTGGAAGCAGAGGTGAAGCAGTTTGAGCTACGACTATAAAAAGAAGAGGAAGAAAGATAACGAATAGGTTTAACGGAGGAAAGAGAAAAAAATAAATAGCTTCAGCAGGATAGAAAGAAAAAGAGGGAGCATTTGAGCTTCCGAGGTGGACACTTAGAATGGAAAGTCAGCTGAAAAGGATGAGGATGAAGGCTGAAGGTCAGCTTAGTGAGGAACAGACTGAAGATGGGCAAACCCATGGTGAGTCCAAAGCCTGGTGAGAAATGTGTTTCAGTATATTCACAGCTTGCCTAGATTAATGACTAGGAAAGTGGCTAAAGAATTTCAGTGGCCAGTGACCATGTAGGTTTTGTTGACCCAAACAAAACTTGTAGGTAGATCTAGTGAGGTATGCGCAACACTATCAGAGGAGGGATCCGGGGAGTATGAGAAGGGGAAAATGTACATATGAACACGTGCCAAAAGCCTACAGACAACGTGAGGAATATAAGGAAGGATCCTGTTCGAACCCATATTGAGTTTGAAAGAATCAAACAAAGTAATTTTGATAGATGGATAAGAGCTTTAAAAAGAGAGCAACCCTACAATGCTCTGAGAGAGACAATTACTTTGAAGGGGTTTAAGCATTCACATAGTGCAAACTCATTTGGAAGATACTAGAGTAATAAAGGCAAGGCTGGCAGCTGAAGAGGCTGATGATTATGACTGGTGATTATTGTTATAAAACTTGTTTTGGCTTCCAGAGTCAATTTCAGTCCATGATGGATAGAAATTGGGGCAAAGAGAAATCCCCGCGTAGATCTTGGTGAAGGCAATACTTGAAGGAGGCAGAGAAGATTTTTTAAAAGCCTCCGGTGTTTTCATTGCAACAAATTAGGTCACGTGAAATCACTGTTCTGGTGGATTCAGAAAAAAACACAGACGTAGGAAAAAGGAATAAATCTGGGAATTTTGATGGAGCGGTAACAGAATGCACAGTGGAAACTAGAAAGCTGCATCAGAGTGTATAATCTGATTGGAGGTTTGTTACGGAGGGAGTACCAGATCTGCTTATAAAATATACCTGCAAAGGGAAAGTTTATTCACATAGGGCAGTTAAAGAGAATGTAATATTAAGAGACACCGGATCCTCTGTGAATAGATAAGGAGATATATACTCCTGATGGAATATTTCCAGAAAAGGTACAGCGAAAGGCAATTCACCATGAGACAAAAGGTGCAAAATCATGTAAAGTGAGCATAGCGTGTCCAGAAAAGTGTGGGGAAATTGTGGTAGAGGTATTGGACAAACTCTCAGCTCCAGGAATACAATTTGTCCTTGCAGAAAATATAGCTGATTCAGTGGTAGGATAACTGCTACTCTCGTTGAAAAGCCAGTGGATATGCAGACAACTGAATCAATGTAGGAATCTTATCCTGGAAAGTTTCCTGATTTTGGGTAATAAAGTCCCAATATTACCAGTTGAAACAGAAAATACCAAAAATGTAAAGATAAGGAAGCTTAAGTGGCATGAGCAGATACTTTGTTCCATCAGAAAGTTGAGACAAAACAGGAGCAAATAGGTGATCATGTAACTATTTTTGCTCAGCTAAACTAATTGAGTCACAGCAGAAAGATAAAATTTTAAAGCAGTTGTATCAAAAAGCACATACGTTAGGAATTTTGACTGTATCCCTGAGCTTTATTACCTTAAAGATAATGTCCAAATGAGGAAATGGATGCGATCATATATTCAAGGAGATGAGAAATGAGAAGAGATTCATCAAATCATATTGCCAATGTGGTACAGAAACGAGGTGATACGAATGGTGTATGAGTTACCACCGAGAAGTCAGTTCGGAGTGAGGAAAAAAAACAGACTGAATACAGAGACCTTTTACTGGCCTGGACTGCAACAGGATGCAGTTGAATTTTGTCAGATGCGTCATACATGTCAGGTAATTGGAAAAACACAAGCGATAATAAAACCTGCACCTTTCTTAACTATTCTGGCATTTGAGGAACCTTTTACAGGAGTCTTAATTGATTGGCTAGGTCCCAGACCACAATCAAAAGAGTGGGCATCAGTATTTTTTTTAACAATAATGGATGCATCGACTAGATTTCCAGAGGCCATCCCAAGGTGCAGTATCACAGCTAAAAGAATTGCAAAGGAATTACTCTTTTATAAAAACATAGATACGGACTACCAATGAAGATACAGTGAGATCAAGGTTCAAAGTTCACATCTAATTAATCACGATAATGTCTTAGGAATGAAGCAATTCAAATCGACTGCAAACCATCCACAATTGCAGGGAGCACGAGAAAGGTGACATTAAACATTAAAGACCATGTTGAGGGCTTATAATCAGGATTGTCCAGATGATTAGCGTCGGGGAATTCCATTTGCACTTATTGTGATCAGGGATGCCCCCGATTAACAGAGCAAATTTGTTCCATTGGAATTATTTTGGGGGCATTAAGTGAGAGGACCATTAAAATTGATTAAGGAGAAAATAGTAAATTAGAGTTTAAAGGCCACACATTTGGACTCGGTCTCAAAATTTAAGGAATGATAAATAGCGATGGGGAGTTGGCTAGACAGCATTTAAAAGAAATGCAACATGCAATAAAACAGGAAGCAGACAGGAAATTTAAAAAAATCCAATTTTGTTATCGGGGATAAGATTTTACTGTTACTTCCAGTTATAGGTGAACCTTGAAAAGCAAGGTTTAGTAGACCTTATCAAACACAACGGATATTGAGTGAGAGTAACTACTTGATAGGACTCCAGAAAAAAAGAAATCTCACAGCGTATGTCATGTGAATATGCTCAAAATGTACTTTGACAGGTGAGGACAGCCAGAGAACAAGGTGTTAATGATTACGGCACAGAAGGAAAAAACAACTTCAGAGGATTCTGATTCGAACATTCCTCAAATTAAAGTGGACAATGAGGTAGTTGTTTAAAAATGTGTTGCTGGAAAAGCGCAGCAGGTCAGGCAGCATCAAAGGAGAAGAAGAATCAACGTTCTGGGCATAAGGCCTTGTTCAGGAATGAGGAGGGTGTGCCAAGCAGGCTAAGATAAAAGGTAGGGAGGAGGGACTTGGGAGAGGGGCATTGGGAATGAGATAGGTGGAAGGAGGTTCAGGTGAGGGTGATAGGCCGGAGAGGGGGTGGGGGCGGAGAGGTCGAGAAGAAGGTTGCAAGTCAAGAAAGTGGTACTGAGTCTGAGGGTTTGGACTGAGAAAAGGTTGGTGGAGGGGAAATGAGGAAGCTGGAGAAATCTGCATTCATCCCTTGTGGTTGGAGGGTTCCTAGGCAGAAGGTGAGTCGCTCTTCCTCCAGGCGTCGTGTTGCCATGGTCTGGTGATGGAGGAGTCCAAGGACCTGCATGTCCTTGGCAGAGTGGGAGGGGGAGTTAAAGTGTTCAGCCACGGGACAGTTGGGTTGGTTGGTGCTGGTGTCCCAGAGGTGTTGTCTGAAACGTTCTGCAAGTAGGTGGCCTGTCTCCCAATGTATAGGAGGCCACATCGGGTGCAGTGGATGCACTAAATAATGTGTGTGGAGGTGCAGGTGAATTTCTGATGGATATTGAAGGATCCCTTGGGGCCTTGGAGGGAAGTGAGGGGGGAGGTGTGGGCGCAAGTTTTTCATTTTTTGCAGTTGCAGGGGAAGTTGCTGGGAGTTGAGGTTGCGTTGGTGGAGTGTGTGGATCTGATGAGGGAGTCACGGAGGGAGTGGTCTTTCCGGAACGCTGATAGGGGTGGGGAGGGAAATATATCCTTGGTGTTGGGGTCCGTTTGGAGGTGGCAGAAATGACGAAGGATGATACGATGTTACTGAAGGTTGGTGGGGTGGTAGGTGAGGACCAGTGGGGTTTTGTCCTGGTGGCGATTGGAGGGGCGGGGTTCAAGGGCGGAGGAGCGGGAAGTGGAGGAGATGCGGTGGAGAGCATCATCAGTCACGTCTGAGGGGAAATTGCGGTCTTTGAAGGAGGAGGCCAGTGGATTGTTCGGTATTGGAATTGGTCCTCCTGGGAGCAGATGCGATGAAGGCGAAGAAATTGGGAATATAATCCCACCTTTTCCTCCACTACATTGATGACTGTATCGGCGCTACCTCGTGCTCCCACGAGGAGATTGAACAGTTCATCCACTTTACGAACACCTTCCACCCAGAACTCAAATTTATCTGGAGAGTCTCAGACTCCTCCCTCCCCTTCCGAGACCTCTCCATCTCTATCTCGGATGACCGACTCAACACGGACGTATACTATAAACCGACTGACTCCCACAGCTACCTAGGTTACACCTCTTCCCACCCTGCCCCCTGTAAAAACGCCATCCTACGTTTCATTCCAGCTCCAACTCTGATATGACCCTGGCAATGAGGAAAATTACTCAACTATATCCAGTCCCTGCATAGGAGAATAATTACAATCTGACCAATTACCACACCCTCAGCCCCATCTCGATAGTCAAATTGGTGGGAATACTTTTCGATAAAGCTGTCAAGTAGCACCGAAATAATCGGGTCAGTGTAGTTTCTGATAGGTCCCCATGTGGAGATGGTGCTGCAGTGGACATATCATTGGTTTACGAATCCAGTCCAACCCAATGATCTGGCAGCTGTTGGAAGTTAAAAATAATTAATAAAATATCGATACCTAAAATCTGGTGTCAGTAATATTGTCCAATGTTGATTGTAAACATCGGTCTCCTTCCCCAAATGAACTCCTGTGCTTTCTTGGCCTAAAAGTGACTCCAGACACACAAACATGGTCTCTGAATAGGCCAAGTGAGACACCCAATAATATTAAACTACTCTGAGGTCTTAAAGGATAAAACCTGACAGAACATCTAGCATCTACCTCGTTATCAGAAAAGGGAGTGAGAAACACAGTTCTATCGACCCTGCATAGACATCCTTCCAAACATCTGAGAGCTTATGACAACATTTACAGAGCTTTCCCACAGACTGAACAGAAACATCGGGAGAGGGGGAGGTCATGTAGCACATTGAGCTTTCCGCATGCTATTTCATGGCCGAACATCTCCTCAAAGCAGTTTTCCCCACACAATGTTCATATCCCAAAATATGTTTAAAAATTATGAAATATAGTGCCTTCGGCCCATCAATATATAGGGAGTTCTCTGATAACACATGTTTATTAATCGCGATTTGACTGCAATGTGATTCGTGAACCATTTTCTAGAAAGTGAACTAACATCCCTGCTTCCAATCTGTCTCGCCCTGTCAGAGTTTTATATATCTCACTGAGATCTCCACTCATTTTCCTAAAGCCCATGTAATACAGGCCCAGTCGCCCCAAACACTGCTCCCACAACTAACTGTCATCCCAGAGATCAGTCTGTCATCCTTCACTGCACTCCCTCAATGTCAGGTTTGCCCTTTATTAGGTAAGGACACCAAAACTGCACACAATACAGCACAATGTTCGAGATGGGGCCCACCAAGTCCCTGTACAGTTGCAGTAAATGACCCTTACTCCTGCATTCTAAATCACTCTGAAATGAAGTTAAATAAACCATTTATCTTCCAACCTGCTTTCTGCTCCTGCAATATTGCTTTCAGTGACTAGTGTACACGGAGATCCAGATTCTTTTCAATATTATAGCTCCCTACTTGCTGGATCTACGTACACTGTATACAGTGTGCCAAAGCCATTCCCAGTATTGACTTCCGTGTTCAGAACTCACTGCCCTACATGGACTCGGAATGCTGCGCAGAAATAAACAAAAATGCAGCTTAAGTTCATTTATATATCAACAAATTTCAGCCAATCCTTTTCAAATGATAGCCTGCCATTCAATTGATCCCATCAATGTACACAACCTCTCATTGCTCTCCATCTGCCAGGTATTTGCCCAGTCACTCCACTTGTCTCAATCAATTTGGAGCCTTTTTTACATCCTCCTCATCCACTCACAAGCTGACATCGTTTAGAGCTGTCAGCAGTCTTGGGAATATTGCAATTGAGCCCCTCAACCAAAGATATGATGTGTAAGTGGAATTGTTGGATGCCAAATCTCGATCCTTGTTATATCCTCCAAGCCTTCCATTCAAAAAACATGGTTTTATTCCTACTCACTGTTTCCTGCCAATTCTCCCATTCTAAAACCATGACCATATATTAGCCCCAGTCCCATAGGATTCGAATTTGCACAATAGGCTTGGGGCTTTATCAAAAATCTTTCTGAAAATCAAATCGTATTGCGTTGATACCTTCTCCATAATTTTGCTAAAAGCCATTTTCCCAAACATGATTCCTATTTCATAAAACTCTGTAAAGAAGATGGAGGAATGTACACCAGTCGATCGGACTGTGTCCCTCAAGAAAATTATGCTCGAGTGCTGCGGGTTTGACGCAGCAAACGTGTACTGCATGCAGGATTTCCCTTAGGCAGGCTATTTCGATATGACCGTCGGGAGCATGAAGCATTGCGAGCAGCTCCAGAAGGTGTTTAAAGAGAAGCAAGGGGGGTGGAATCTGTTCTCCATCTGGTGGGTGGTCGCGTTGTATGTGCTTCCTGCACAGAGGAGTAAGGTTGTTATAATTCATATGTACAACACCCACGTCCCAGCAGCTGATGTCCTGACCTTCCTGAGAAGATGTATCCAGGTCGAGGGAGAAAGCACTAATGTGGTTGACCATTTCGGGATCTTGACCAGCAAGCGGCAGGTCAGGGTAACTCTGAGGGCCGATGCCAGTGGGAACATCCTCCACCAACACTCCAGCTTTGCAATCAGAGGGAGCCGAGTTACATGATGGTCAGAGGGCAACCGAAAGTGTGCCAAAACTGCAGAAGGTCAGGAAACTTGGCGGCAGACTGTAAGGTGACTCTGTTGAAACTGCAAGCAGGAGGGTCACCCAACCAAGGAATGCAAAGAGGATAAGAACTGTAATTGTGCTGAGAGGCAGAACATATGTACAAGGCCTGCCCAAGATGAGCGACCGCCACGTACTCTCAGATGGCCAGAGGTGGACGGCAAAAGATCAGCAAGGCACCACAATTCAGCAAGGGAACGGTGTGTGGTGGAACCCAGAAGGAAAGACAGGCTGGAGCATAGTAGGCCGCAGTCAGCTGAGATGTGCAGCATCCAATCCAAACTCCTACAGGTCAGGCAGAGGTAATGGAAGAGGAGGGAACCAAGGGGGGGCGAGGAGTGGATTCCTGTAAAAAAAAGGAAGTGGAAAACTCTACAGGTCCCCAAAAACACCCAGCAAAGGGGAAACGACACCTGCAAGAGGAGGAAATGGGCAGCTCTTCGGATGTTGAGGACGGGTGTAAGGAGAGTCGTCACCACCAGAAGAAACAAAGCGCCGTGGGTAGAAAGGAGGGCAGCACCCCCCCCCCCCCAAACAGGAAAAGACGAACCCTCTTTGGGGACTGGTAAAGACCAACCCCCACCCAGTGAGAACCAGGAGGTATACACACCGCCCCACAGCCCCAGATAATTGGTTTCAGCGATCCTCTGACAGCCCCGTGGTCAGACAGAGACCTGGGTTGTGCGGACCCTCGGCCCAGCCTGATGACACCAGAGCGGGGAAATGTCCTCAGCGTGGAGTCGGAGAGCTACCTCAGCCCTGCAAGGGTCCAGCAGTTCGCTTACACCACAGGGATGCAGACAGCTACCCCAGAGAGGCAAAACCAAGAGCAAATGGACACTGGTAACCTCATAAACTGTTAAAATGCGTATAAAATTGCCAGCATTAATGTGCATAGCATTAAATCTGCTATGCAATGTGTTTCTACGTTGGCCTTCTTAGCCAATTTGAAAGCCAATGTCCTGTTTCTGCAGGAGCGTGGGATACCACACCTCACTAGCTAGAGGAAATGGTAGAGCTTGTGGGGCCCATGGGCCGTCGGTTCGGTTGGGGAGCAATGATAACAGCGCCTCCAGCCTGGGTATCCTGTTACGAGGAGGCAACTTCACTATCTTCGTGGTTAATCCTCGTCACCGACGTCATGGACAGGAATGCTACCCAGAGACTGATCAATGTGACGCCCCAGTGGGTAAGAGTGATCGATTGGCCGTCCTGAAACAGCTTCAACTTTGCTGTCTACGTCCAGGTCGGTCATTCTGACAGGAGATTTGAACGGTATCATTGATGCAGATGTACAATCCGGCGGCGGGGGGAGGTGGGGTAAGGGGGAGGGTGTGGCAGTAAATTGGACGCCACTTCCAGACCCCTGATGGTAATGGTAAAAGATGCCAAGCAGCATGACGTCTTCAGCACCCCTGCAGACTGAGCACAGTATAGTTATACTTTTTCACGGGCAGACGGGTCTATGTGCTCAAGGATAGATTACTTGTTTGAGTCCCGAACATTCTTCATCAGATACAGCGACGTCAAGTAGGTGTTCTTCTCTGACCACTGCCTCCTGCTGGCTGACTGTCACCTACAGGACGAGAAGCAGTCTGGTAAGGGAACGTGGAAGCTGAACACAAATCTGTTGGCCCCAGGAAACATTGAGGAGCTCAAGAGGGACTACACAGGTTGGAGAAACATGAAGCTCCTCTTTGAGTCTCCAGCAGACTGGTGGGAAACAGTAAAAGGGAACATCAAGAGGTTCTTGATTCTCAAAGGTGTTCAGGATGCGATAGAGAGGCGGGCAAGACCGTCCCAACTCCAGGAAAGCATGCAGAACATGCTCCAGCTGCAGACGATGAGGGTCAATGTCATGAACGATCTGGAGATGAAGGGCAAGCAAGACTCGCTCTTTACAACGGAGGCCTCTAAGAAAATCTTCCAGTCCAGGGTTCGCTCCATGGAATCGTGCTCAATTTTCTTCTTCCAGAAGGTGCACAAAGTAGGAAGAAGATTACTAACTCCATAAGGATCAGCAAATCCTTCTAT
This sequence comes from Chiloscyllium punctatum, assembly GCF_047496795.1. Taxonomy (NCBI): domain Eukaryota; kingdom Metazoa; phylum Chordata; class Chondrichthyes; order Orectolobiformes; family Hemiscylliidae; genus Chiloscyllium; species Chiloscyllium punctatum. The sequence continues at coordinate 683,164 of NW_027309819.1, forward strand.
GCCAGTCCATATGACTCGAGGCCAACCGACAGCGCTGCCTCCCAGTCGTTCCTGTCCTCTATCACCGAGGTCTTTGACGACAGAACACGGGAGAGGCTGAATCAGCCGTTATCTCTGGATGAGCTAACCAAGGAACACGAGTCCTTTGAAAAGAATAAAACTCCCGGAAGTGACGGCTTACTGGTTGTGCTCTATTCTGCTCTATGGGACTTGATTGGCAAGGAACTGCTGAAGGTGTATGTCAGTATGTTTCTGGCAGGTATTATAAGTGAATCCATGAGGAAAGGCATCATCACCCTCATCTACAAGCGGAAGGGGGAGGGAGGAAATCAGAAATTGGAGACCGATCTCACTATTGAATGCGGATTACAAAATCTTGTCAAAGTTCGTCGCCAACCGGGTCAGGTCTGCTCTGGGGTCGGTGATTCATCCTGACCAAACCTGTGCTGTACTGGACAGGATAATCGCTGAGAGTCTCGCAATCCTCAGGGATACGATCGGCTAAATGCAGGACAGGACGTTTAACACCTGCCTCTTCAGACTGGACCAGGAGAAAGCCTTTGATAGGATATTTCATACGTGTATGAGAGATATTCTATCCAAAATGGGCTTTGGTGAGGGAATCTACAATTGGATCAGACTGCTCTACACCAACATTGTCAGTGCAGTCTCAATCAATGGGTGGGAATCAGTTAGCTTCCCAGTAAGATCTGGAGTCAGGCAGGGCTGCCGTCTCTCTCCTGCCTTGTTTGTGTGCTGCATAGATCCGTTTGCGGAGTCCATCAGGAAGGATGCGAGCCTGAGAGCGGTGAATATTCGTGTCAGCAGGGGCCTCCAGGTTAAGGCCTCCCTCTATATGAATGATGTCGCCGTTTTCTGATGGGATCCTCTGTCCGTGCACAAACTCATGTGCATATGTGACCAGTTCAAACAGACCTTGGGGGCCAAGGTAAACCGAGGCAAGAGTGAGGCCATGCTCTTCAGGAACTGGACTGACCAATCCTCCATCCCCATCACCGTCAGGACTGACCACCTGAAGGTGCTGGGTATTTGTTTCGGCTTGGCTGGGGCGTGTGCCAATCTCGGGAGGAGCGCATCAGGAAACTGAGTAAGAAACTGGGCAGATGGAAGCAGCGGTCGCTCTCCATCACGGGAAAAACTTGGTCGTCTGGTGTGAGACACTATCATTACTGTTATATGTGGCACAGGTCTGGCCTATTCACAGAACCTGTGCCTTCGCAGTCTCCCGGGACATCTTCCAATTTATATGGAGATCAAAGATGGACTCGACGTACAAAGATCCGGGCAACTGGGGAGAAAAACGCTCCCAATGCCACACTCACACTGATGGCAACCTTTGTGTGCGGCTGTGCGTTGCTCCCCGATACACAAAAAAGAAATGTCACTACGTACTGAGATTCGACCTGCCCCCGGTGTTGCAAAGGATGGGCCTGGTCTCGCAGCAAGTTGTTGGACCGTTCTGTATCACCTGTCCTTGGTGGAGAAATTTCTGAAGAATAACACCTTTGACCACAAGTCCATCAGGAAATGGTCAGCACATAGTGTCCTTGAGAACTGTCGGGAAAAGGAGAGGGTGGACCCTGTTGAGCGGTTCCCTGAGCAGACTGTCAAAGCCATTTGGCAGAATGCCTCATCGCCAGAACTTTCCAACAAATACCAAGACATGGCTTGTCTGGTGTTGAGAAGGTCTCTGCCTGTGAGATCCTTTATGCATGCCCAGTCTCTCAGCCGCACCACACGCTGCCCTCGAAGCGGGTGTGGAGGGGACAAGACTGTCAGACACCTCCTTCTGGAATGTGCATATGCAAAGGAAATCTGGAGAGGAATGCAATGGTGTTTGTTGAGGTTTGTTCTGAGCAGCACCGTGATGCAGGACTCCATCCTCTATGGTCTGTTTCCTGGGATGCACACTAAGACGATCATCAACTGTGCATGGAGGATCATCAACTTGGTCAAAGACGCTCTTTGTCTGTCTGAAACCTTTTGATATTCCAGCTGAAGGAGTTGCCCCCGAATGAGTGTTGCAGAATGGCACATTCTGAGGTCCAGGACTACGTATTGAGGGGTGCGCTGAATCTTTGGGCAGCTGCTGCCAAGACGCGGTGTGGAAAGACCACCATGCCATGTCTGTCCACCAAAGAAAAACAGGGGACCCACTCATTAAGTGGGCTCCGCTGGCAACTCAGTTAAATATATGGATGGTAAACGTACAGACTTCTATATGCGAAGGATTAATTCCGATCTCTGTGTGTAAAGAAATGCAATGTGCACATATGAATTGCATCATCAATTGTATAGATCAACAAAATATTTTATGAATAAAGTATGTTTTTGAAATAAAAATAAGTGTTTCCCTCCTTCCCTAACCATAACTAAATGTGGAGTGGTCGATTGACATGCTGTAATTAGCAGAGTAGGTAGTAATGCTTTGGTTTGAGAAGCTTCAGTAAGCAGCAGCTCAGCAAAATGTGCAGATAAGCTCAGATAAAGTCTCTTTAATGCTTGTCTGACAGCAGTCGAGATGGCAGTTAGGGAAGTCACATGTTCTACCTGCGGGATGTGGGTCCTCAGGGAGACTTCCACTGTTCCTGATGAATACACGTGTGTGGGAAGTGTTTGGGCACTGTAGCTGGCTGCTCTTGGGGTCATCTGAGATACTGAGAACTTCGTTTATAAGACCTTTAGTGAGGTGGTCACACCCAAATCCCTCCGTTAGCCTGTTTCTGCAATGACTGTCATATCACAGTACCATGTAAAGATCCATGTCCTGAGTTCATCTGCCTTCCTTGTCAGCCCTGTTGCCTTTAAATAAACGCTATTTATTCCAACACGCGTTCCTTGCTTCCTGTCGTGTTCCAGGCAGAGAGTAGCTGGGCGACCACTAGGAATGGCAAATGGAGTAGGCAGAGAGTGCAGGAATCGCCTGTGGCTATTCCACTTGAAAACAAATATACCATTCTAGATACTGATTTTGGGTTTGGGGAGTGGGTGGGTGTCGGGAAATGAACGTTCAAGGGAAAGCAGCAGCAGCCAGGTTGGTTGCAGTACAACTGGCTCTGGGGCACAGCGGGAAAGGGTAAAGTTAAACAGTGTCTTAGAGGTAGGAGAGTCGATTATTAGGGGGACAGATTGTAGATTCGGTGACCTCAAACGGGAATCCAGGATGGTGTGTTACATCTCAGGTGTCAGAGGACAGGATGTCTCCGAGTGGCTGCAGAACGTTCTCAAGGGGAGGCTGACCAGCCAGAAGTCATTGTGCACGTTGGCACAAATGACAGAGGTAGATATAGGAATGAGGTCCTACAGAGTGATTACAGAGAGCGAGAAGGAAAGTTAAAAACCAGGACCTTGACGGTGGTAATCTTCTGATTACTTCCAGTGGCATGAGCTAGTGTAGGTAAAAATAGGCGGATATGGCAAATAAATATGTGGCTAAAGAATTGGTGCGGGACAGAGATTCAGATTTTTCGATCAAAGGGAATTTTTTGACAAAGGTGACCCGTTCAAGAGGGACAGTTTGCAAATGCACTAGACGGGGGACGAATATCTTCGCAGCTAGTTTTGTTAGTGCTACAAGGGAGAGTTGAAACGAGATTTGCATAGGGGGTGGGATCCTCAAGAGCAGGGAGGCAACTGCGATGCTGGAAAAAGATACAGTAATCAGGATTTGAAATGTGAAAAGTTAGGTCAAGCTGGAACAAGACGGGGAACAAGGAATGCCTGTTGGCTTAATTTCCATTTATTTAAATGCAAAAGGGCTGATCGGTAAGACTGATGATCTCCGGGTGTGCATATGTACATGGGACTGAGATAGTATAGCTATTACAGAAATATGGCTGAGGGTCAGATAGGATTGACAGCTTAATGTACCTGGGTAAAATGCATTAGGAGGGACAAAAATGGTGGAAAGAGTGGTGGGGGACTTGTATTTCTGATGAAGGAGAGTATCACAAAGCATCAGAGATGAAATAACTAAAGGAACAATCAGGGTGTCTTTGTGGGTGGAATTAAGAAATAAGAAGGGGATGGTGACATTATTGTGCCCCCAAATAGTCAATAGTAATTACAGGAACAAAAATATGTACAGAGATTAGGGAGACTTGAAAGTACAATAGGGTTGTCATAATGCTAGTTTTAATTTTTATAACACAGATTGGGACTGCCAGAGCATTAAGGCATTTGATGATATTAAATTCATTAAGTGCGTCAGGAAAGTTTCCTCAAGCAGTATGTAGAGGATCCTAATCGGGAAGAGGCAAAATTTGACCTATTCTTGGGAAATAGTGCAGGACAGGTGAGTGAGGTGACGGTGGATTCGCAGTTTGAGACCTGTGACCATAGTTCTATTAATTTTAAAATAGTTACGTAGAAGAAGAAAAAAACTGGTCCTCAGATTCAAGTTCTACATTGGGGCAAGGTGAATTTTGCCGGAATTGTACAGGAGCTTGCGGGGTTGACTGGATTCGTTTGTTTGCAGGCAAAGGGACCTCTGGCAAGTGGAAGCCTTTCAAAGTGAGACAGCTAGAATTCAAGATCTATATGTTCCTGTGAGGGTGAAAGGAAAGTTGACAGGAATGGGGAAATTTGAATGACAGGAGATATTGAGGCTTTGACCAGAAAAAAATGTGGACGTGTGGCTCAAGTCCAGGCAGGCGGGATCAGGGGAATCATTGGAGGTACACAGGGGATACTGGAGTTTAGTGAAGAAGGAAATCAGTCGGGCGATAAAGGGCCTTGACTGAGAAGATCAGGGTGAATCCAAAGAGGTTCATTTTGAATATTAAAGGAAAAAAAACATTAACTGCAGAAAGAATAGGACCATCAAAGACCAAAGTGGACATGTATGTGTGGAACCATAAGAGATGGGCGATGTCTGTGTTTACCGTGGAGAAAAACATGAATACTTGGGAACTTGGGGAAGTTAGTGGTGGTATCTTAGGGAAAGTCCATAGCACAGTAGGTGAGGTTTTGAATGTACTGGAATGTTTGAAGCTGGATAAATCTCATTGTCCTTAACAGATTGATACAAGAAAACTGCAAGGGGCTAGAGAAAAAATTGATAGGCCCTGGCTGATAAATCTGATCATCATTAACCACAGCTGAGATCCCTGAAGACTTGAGGATAACAAATGTTGTATCTTATTCAAGAAGGACTGGAAAAGCAAATATCTAGAAACTATAGACCAGGAAGTTTAACATCTCTACGTTACTTGAGAAGATTATCAGGGATACGTTGGACATGCATTTGGAAAATTGAATTTGATTCGGAATAGTCAGCATGACTTTATGAGTGGAAGTTTGTACCTGACGAATTTGTTAAAGTTCTATGATGACGTGCCCAGGAAAGTTGACGAGGTCTGGCCGGTACATGTCGAAACATGTTATGCTGTCAAAGCACAACAGGTCAGGCAGCATCGGAGAGGCAGGAAAATCGACGTTTTGGGCATCAGCCCATCATCAGAAATGTCCAAATCAGCGATTTTCCTGCCTCTCGGATGCTGCATGACCTGCTGAGTGTTTCCAGCACCACAATTTTCAACATCTACCGGCCAGGCCGAATCAACTTTCCTGGTTACGTCATCATAGAATATTAACTGATCTCCAGCATCTGCAGTGCTTACTTTCTCCAAGGGCAGTAGATTTAATCTATATGGATTTAAGTTACACCAGAACAGGATGGTCCTTTTCAGGCCTTGGACACATTCACGGTAACAGGAGGAGGCCAGTCAGCCACTCGAGCCTGTAAAACTGTACCCAGAGTAGATCATGCAGTCTATTCAGCTACTTCAAGTTAGTAACACAGGAAATGTAAGAGGCCACCAAGTGACTGGACAATAGGAAGACTGGAAGAAGACGATCTCTGTATAGCCCCGCAAACCTGCCCTTCCTTTCAGTAAGGGCACAGCTGATCCGCTCTCAGCCACAATTTCTCTTTTATGCCCAATTCTTTGTAGCATTCAACTCCCTGATGTGTCAATTTTCATTAACACCACGCCGTGCTCCAAGCATTTCAATGATGTAGCTCCCCCTAACTGTCTGGGATAGAGAGCCCCAAACATTCACTACCCTCTGAGAGAAGGAAACACTCTCCACACATATACCGTGACTTATTGAAATGAACAATAGATATGAACACAGCGTCAGATTGACTGGCCCTGACATCACGGCGGTATTTGACTGAGCAAGGTGTCAAGGAGACTGAACAAAATTGAACTTAATGGGAATCAGTTGTAAACTCCCTATTGGCTGGATCATCCAGAACACAGTGTGACTGGTGGAGACCAATCCTCTCAATCCCTGGATATCTCTGTGGATGAGCCTCAGGGAAACTTTCTCGGCACAAACAATTGCAGCTCGTTCATCAATGTCTTTCCCTCCGTCATACCTTCAGAGCTGGGGATGTTCAGTGAAGATCACACAATGTTCAGAACAATGTGTCACCTCCTCAGGAGCTAAAGTTTCAAAACCTGGACAACATTCAAGCTCATGCAGTAAAACTGTCCGGAACATTCATGCAACAGTGAGACCAGACCCTGCACATTTCTTCGTTAAAAAAAACGAAGCTCATGCAGCATCTTAAGCTGTTTTCACGGAAATTTGACAGAGCCATTCAGCCCATCAAAACTATTGGATAAGAACAGACACGGTACCTTTCGCTTTCTCCAGCCTATTACACTGGAAGCGATTAAAAAAAAATCTACAAATGTTGAAATGCGAAGTAGACAGGCAGAAGGCTGGAAGAACGCAACAAGCAAGGCAACATCAGGATGTGCAGAAGTTAACTGCTTGGGGATAAATATTCAGGACTGGAATGGGGTAAGGGAGCTACAGATAAAGAGGCAGGACGAGGGAGGAGGAGACAGGGTGGTGAGGTGGGGATAGATGAACACAGGTAAAGGGATACCACTGGGTTGGACGATGGGAGAACTGAATCCAGCTGAATCTGAAAGAAGGGTAGCTAGAATGGAAGGAAGGAGAAGGAGGTGGGAATGGAGTTGGGGGATTGGAAGGCAGGTTATTTGAAATTGGAGAACTCAATGTTGTCTGACTTGCTGTGTTCTTCCATGCCCTTGCTTTCCTGCTATTACACAGGAAGATAATGAGCTCAGTCAGTACATCACGCTGGTAAGCAGGAACCAAGGGGCGCCCAATAATGTCCGTGAACCTTTTTTCCCTGGGACCAGAAGGAGGACTTTCTGTCCCTCGAAACACTAACGCATAAAGAGAAGAAACTATTCAGCCCCTCCACACTGTATAGGATGTCACTGATGCTCCAACATTGCAAAACCAATGAAGCAGAGACTACACAGACAGACTGGCCCATGCTGTTCCTCCTGGCTCCATTGTTAATGGTGCACACGCGTTATATTAACGACACCATGGTTTGCCAACAGTGAGGAGGGACTGCGGACAGTTTGTGCCAGGTCTCAAGGAGGCATCTCCCAGAAGGCAGGCTAGTGTCCTCTATGGAGGTCAGAAGTTGCTGGGAATGGCGAACTCTATCAGAGTGTGGCTGCGGACAGGTTTGTGAAAACATAACGTTCAGTCCAGGATCACACACCAACTGCTCATTGAGACAGTGACAGTTCATTCGGAGCCTGGAGCTCTCGCTTAACCAACATAAGGTCCCACGCAGGTACGTATAACATCATAGAATCGTAGAGTCTAACATAACGGAGACAGGCCATTCAGCCCAAACTGGTCCATGCTGACCTAAATCTTCATCCATGCTAACCCCATTTCCCTACACTTTACCCACATTCTTCTAATCGTTTTCTCCCTATATAGGCGGCACCTGTGGGCGGCATTGTGGCACACTGGTTAGCACTGCTTCCTCACAGCGCACGAGGCGGGTTCCGTTCCCGCCTCCAGCATATCTGTGTTTGGAGTTTGCACATCCTCTCCATGACAGCGTGGGTTTACTCCAGGTGCTCCGGTTTCCTCCCACAATCCAAAAAGGTGCAGGTTAGGTGAATTGGTCCTACTAAGTTGCCCAAGGTGATAGGTAAAGGGGAAAATGTAGGAGGATGGGTCTGGGTGGGTTGTGAGTCGGTGTGGACTTGTTGGGCCGAAGGGCCTGTTTCCACACTGTAAGTAATCAAATCTAAGTAAAATATTTGCCTATGGGAAAATACATACTTTATTTAACACTATCAATGTTTTATTTTGAAAATAATGAGTTTTGGTCCATTACCCTCAAGGTTTAATGCAATCACTTTTTTTTCTTTTGTAGTGACTTAGATTATTTCCTTCGCAGTCTTCTCATGATCCCATCACCACACCGATTAATCTGGTGAAACTCCTTTACACTGGCTCGCTGTGGCAAGGTGATCGTTCCTTATAAAGGAGAGATAATCTGTACACAGTGCCCCAAGTACCTTCTGAACAACACTCTAGCACGGCAGGAAAGTATTTCACTCCATTTCTTGAATCGTTTTGCAAAGAAGGACAGTATACAATTTACTGTGTTGATTACTTGCTGCCTGGTATGAACTCTGTTTGTGACTTCTGACCAAGGAACACAGCTCATTTTCGCCAACGGCCGTTCTGATTCTTTAACGTTCTAATTAGTTCAAAATGAAGAAGGATGGTATGTTTTACCAAATCATTCTTTTGCCTTGCGAACAGCTGTGTTTTAAGTACAGCCACACAAACAGCAACACCACGATTGCCATTTGAGATGGTCAGAGATGCCAGGAAGGCGATGTCCTAACAGTAGTATCTCCAGTTTATTAATCTGGGGACCCGGGTGCTGACCCCATCCTGGATTCGAATCCCACCATGATAAAAGGTGGCATTTGAATTCAATAAAATCGAATGAAGCTATGAAACCATTGCTGATTATCAGAAAATCCTACCTGACACTCTAATGTTCTTCGGGGAATGATATTTACCACATTCAGCTGGTCGGACTGACATGTGAATCCCGCAATGTATTTGACTCTGAATTGCCCTTTGAAATAGCCAAACCAGCCGCTCAGTTAGTTACTCACTATAAACATCAAAGAAATGAAACCGGACTGAACTAAGCACTGACTACTCACAGCCCACAGACAGCAGTGGGTCAGGAAGGCAGCTCACCAACACTTCTCAAGGACAATGACGAAAGGGAATTAAATACTGGCCCAGCATCCCACTAATGAATAAAGGCGGATGATCACACTCAGGGAATACAGACAAAGGGACATAACTCACTTTAAACAGGAACCTTGATTTATACCCTACATGGGCATGATTTTCGTTAATATGGGAACAGGAGAAAAAAAATAAGATTAACCTCGTTTTTTAATTTCCATTCCAGCTGATCATCTTCAAACCCTTTGTTTGCTTATTTTCTTTTATCTCTCGTTTATCTGTCTATTCAACTCACTCTTTGTCGCCTTCATCATAGACATCCCTGTCACCAACATCAATCACAATATTTTCAAGCTGTGTTCAGTTATGATGGTAGGTCAGCGACCTCGAAATGTCAATTCTAGTTTGCTCTCGACCCACAGGTGCCAAATCTGAACAGTTACTGCGGCAGCTTCTCATTCTTTTTTTTTGTTTCTGATCTCTTGCATCATTCTTTGTTTTATTTAAACTTCCATAATATTATGATATGGGATGTCTGCATCGCTGGTAAGGGCAGCATTTATTGACCTCACTAAATGCTCTTTATTGTGAGGTCATTCTTTGACACAGTATAGAGCCAATCACATTGTTGTGGATCTGACGTCAGTCTTAAGACAGTTCGGTAATAATGCTAGATTTCTTTACCAAAGGATATCAGTGCTATAGATAAACGTATTGTCAAAATGCTGGTGCTGTTATTGAAATATTCGTGAAATTATCGTTTATTCCCAATTCCTGTTATTTGAATTTAAGTTCTGACATATCTGAGGTAAGATTTAAAACAGTGTATTTTGTACAGTAACCTGGGCCTCTGAATTACATATCCGCTGACATCACTTCTCTGACACATTATCCCTGTCATGAATTTACTTTAGAGACAAGAACAAGGTTGTGATTGACATATTTGTAACGGAAAGTGCGCTTGTAAGAGAACTGAAACCATAAAGTCTGAATTTTATAATGGTTTATTTAGTATCCGCACTGACGTCAAGGTGGGGACTGCTGATATTATGGAGCTGGTAGTGGGTAGAGTTGGTGATGGAGAGAATACCAAGAAATAAATCAATTCGGGTCCAAAAGGTACTTCGAGAATGTGAACAGTCTTGTTCTCAGATGTTTGTGTGGATGAGCTTGTTGGGCAGTTCAGAAGTTTGTAGTAATGAATGGAATTTGCATTTGAAACTGAAGACAAAGGATTCTGTCTTTGCCAAATGTAGATAACAGAAATAGCAATGAGGTTCACCATGGTTTATTGATTAACAAATGGATAGAGATGAAGAGACTTACCAGGAACACCAACAATAGCGAGCATGGGATAGTAGCCCGCGTGAATAATCATCAGTGCACCCATATATCCGATGTGATAATGTGAACCCAGACCAGGAAAAATAGGCAAGATACCAGGATAAACTCCTATCCATTGTTGCAGCATTCCAATCTAGAGTTCTTAAAATCTGATACATTAATGGAACATTCCAGATTATTCTCGAATGTTTATCTCTCCTCTCACTGTCTCTGCAGCTGCTGATCCCTGTTCGTGTTGGAGATGATGCATCTGCTGCGACAATGGCATAAAGCATTGCATGAAGCTCCTTACTATTAGAAGAGGGGTGCCACATCTAGTGCCACAGTCAAAATACATGGAGACTGGCCTCAATCACAGTCACTGAAAAAACAGATCCAGTTGACTCCTTTCAGTGTGGTACCTTCCGTTCACAATACGAACTGGACTGGATTGAATGTTGGCATCACTGGCTGTTGGTCACATCTCCCACCACCAATTGCTGTCGTGACGTTAGTGGTGAGGGACAATGAGGATATTTTCCTATCACAAGTTAGATGATTCTGATGTGTTGTCCGTTTGCAATGTTATAACCACCTGAACTTCCCATCACCATCACCCCCAAAACAAACAACCTAGATGTAGTTACCGTACTGATGTCTCCTCCACAGAACAGGCGCCAGCCAATAGATTTGCAGTGGGCATATTTGCCCTGACCATACACAGGAAGTGTGAATCTGTCTGGACATTCCTCTCATTGCTCTAATAAGCCAATCTTGTATCTTCAATACCCAATGCCCTTCAGCACTATTTTATATTAACTCACAAACACTCATTTTTTGAATACACTTCAAAGCCAAATGTCACAAATTTTCACAAATCTGGTCCCTTTACAGGATTATGTTGTTCTTGATCTTTATTTTCAGGGATGCTCTAAATAACCCAAGGTTTCAATATGTCTGATTTTTAAAAGGTTTATTAGTGTCCCTTCATTTATACATAACAGATAATGCATCAGGCAGAACGTTTTCAATTCTTTAAAAAAAAACCCTGCATAATCAAAGGATGTGTCCAGCTCTGTAGCTGGGCAGTTCTGTTCAGTTTGGGGGCTAGTTGAGTCAGGGTCACTGTTGAAATTGGATGCTCACCCCCTCCTTCTGCACTTCTGACCTCATGAACTGCAAGCATTTTGTGTCAGATTTACTCTTTGTGCTAAGGGGTTTGTTCATTGCGATTGTTGCAAGTATTTTGATGCAGCATCCTTAAGTCCGGATAGCCTGTCGGTTGGATAGGATACGTTATTCAGCTATTCTCCCTTCAGTTCATGCACTTCTTTCTGTAATTTGGGAAACAAATAATGTTTGTTTAAAATACTGCAGTCTGACCAGCTAATTCACTCTGCGAATATCCACTACACACTTACCTTTAACAAATAAAAAGTTACGGTCTGGGCTACTTGCCTAAACATTTTTGAGGGATCGGGCCTGGTCCATACATATTGGGGGCCCTTTGCAGGATTTAGGCAGCGAGTGGCAGGTGTTCTTGTCTCTTATTTTGTGTATTGATTTGTCTTGGTAAACAGAGATTTAGAGAGCAATGGCTCTTGCAGGAACCAAGGATGTTTTGGAGGTGGAAGAATCGACCTTGGAGATTTTACAAAATGCACATAAATCCAAGCTGCAAGAATTAGTAGACAAGCTGCAGTTGAAGCTACCTCGTAATGTGAGGAAAGATGAGATGATTGCAGCAGTAGTTCTGCATTCAAACTTTCTGGAAACTCCATCGGGATCTGCACAGAAGATTAAACTTCAATCGCAAATAAAGCAGCTTGTGTTAGAAGCAGAAATGAAGCAGTTTGCGTTGCAACTAAAATTAGAAGAAAAAGAAAGAGGACGAATAGATTTAATGCAGGAAAGAGAAAAAGAAAAAAAAATGTTTAGCAGTAGAAAAAGAAAAAGAGAGCGCGTTTGCTTTTCAGAGATAGACATTTAGAATGGAAGGTCAGCTTAAAAGGATGGAAATGAAGGCTGACGTTACCCTTAGGGATCTGGGGAGTATGAGGATGCAAATCAAATGCACATGAACTTGTTCCAGAAGCCTCTAGACAACATTTAGGAACCTAAGGAGTGGCCTGGGTCAAACGTATATTGAGTTTGAAAGGTTCAAGCAAAGTAATTTCGATAGATGGAAAAGAACTTTAAAATTCAAGCAAACCTATGATGCACTTAGAGAGTAACTATTTTGGAGGAATTCGAAAATTCGCTGCCTGAAGTAATGCAAACTCCTGTGGGAGAGCAGAGAGTTTAGATAGCAAGTTTAGCAACTGAAATGGCTGAAGATTATGAATTGGTCCATAAAACACAGTTTGGCTTCCAGACTAAATTTCAGTCCATGAGGTAAGTAAACTGGGGCAAAGAGAAATACTCACGTGGGAAGGGATATGTAGATCTCAGTGAAAATCATAAGCATAACTTACGACAAGGGTAAAACGGAAACCCAAGAAGAGGACAAAGAAGTTTGAAAAATCTCTGATGTTTTCATTGCAATAAATTAGGTCACAGGAAATCACTCTTTTGGTGCACTAGGGAAAAAAAGATGTAGGAAAACAGGATTAGCATGGGAGTTTTGTTGGAGTGGTAACAGAAAGCACAGTGGAGGCGAGAAAGCTTCATCGGAGTGTACAAGCTGATCGGAGATTGGTCAAGGAGGAAGTGCCGAATCTTGCTTATAAAATATACCTTCAAAGGGAAAGTTTAATCACATAGGCCAGAAGTAGCAGGTACAGAGGATGCAATATTAAGGGACACAGGATCCTCTCAGTCTGTGATGCTGAAAGATGAGGAGATATATATTCCTGAGGGACTATTTCCAGAAAAGTTACTATGAAAGGGAATTCACTGTGAGACTAAAAAAAAGCACATAGTTATGTTAAGCGAGGATAGAGTGTCCAGTGAAGAGTGAAGAAATTGTGATAGGAGTATTGGACAAACTCTCAGCTCCAGGAATACAATTTTTCCTTGTAAAGTATGCAACTGATTCACCGGTAGAAGTGCTGCCTGCTCTGGTTAAAAACCACTGGAGACACAGCCAATTGAAGCAATGCCTTATCTTGGAATCTTTTCTGAATGTGGGGTAACAAGGTCCCAATATCACGAGTTCAAACAGGAGAGATAAAAAAAATGTAAAGGTAAGTAAGCTGAAGTGGCATGAGGAGATACTTCGTTCCATCAGATAGTTGTGACAAAACAGGAGAAAATAGGAGATCATGCACACATGTTTAGTTCAGCTAAACTGATTGAGTTACAGCAGAAAGATTAAATTTTTAAGTTGTTGTATCAAAAGGGCATATACATTAGGGATTCTGAATGTATCCCTGAGTATTATTACCTGAAAAATGGTGTCTGCATGAGGAGATGGAAACTATCACATACTGAAGGAGATGAGAAATGGGCAGAAATTCATCAAATTGAATTGCAAATGGGGAACAGAAAGGAGAAGCTTCAAGTGAAGCATGAATTACCACGTGGAGGTCATTTTGGAGTGAGGAAAACACAGTCTCAAATAGAAGGCATTCTTACTAGCCTACACTGCACCATCATGTTGTTGAATTTTGCCAGACGTGAAATACACGTGAGGTAATTAGAAAGCCACAGGTGTTAATAAAACCTGCATCTTTAATAACTATTCCTGCAGTTGAGGAACCTTTTACAATAGTTTAATTGATTGGCTAGGTCCCCTATATCAAACAAAAAAAAAGTGTGAATCAGTATTTGTTAACAATAATTGATGTATCCACGAAATTTCCAGAGGCTATTGCATTATGCAACGTCACAGCGAAAAGGATGGTAAAGGAAATATTCTTTTTAAAAATATATACGGACTATCAACAGAGATACAGTGCGACCAAAGTTCAAACTTCACATCCAAACAGTTCAAGGAAGTTAAGGGCAGCTCTGTAATAAATCAATTCAAATCTACTGTGAACCATCTAAAATCGCAGCGAGCACGAGAAAGGTGACATCAAACTTTAACGATCATGTTGAATGCTTATGGTAAGGATTATCCAGCTGATTGGGGTCAGGGCTTTTAGTGATCAGAGATGCACAAAATGAATTGACCAAATTCTGTCCATTTTAATTAGGTTATTAAGAGGTAGGACCGTTAAAGTCGATGAAGGAGTAATTAGTAAATCAGAAGTAAAAGGCCACACTGTTGGACTATGTCTCAAATTTTCTGGAATGATTAAAAAGCGCTGGGGAGTTGGCTAGATGGCATTTAAAAGTATTGCAGAATGCACCTAAACAGGAAGTGGACAAGAACTCAAAAATTTGCAATTTTGCTATCGGGGATAAAGTATGTATGTTACTTCTCGTGATGGGGGATCTTGAAAAGCAAGGACTGGTGAAACTTATCAAATGCGAAAGAATATTGAGTGATGGTAACTACTTGATAGGGACTCCAGACAGAAAAGAATCTCACAGAGTATGTCATGTGAATACGCTCAAAAGGTATTTTGACAGGGAACGGACAGCAACAGGAGAATGTGTTAATGATTACAGTACAGAAGGAAGAACCAAGTTCAGAGGATTCTGGATTGAACGTTCCTCAAATTAAAGTGGACAATGAGGAAGTTTTCTAAAATTGGGATAAATTATTGAGTAACCTCTCTGAGAAAAAAAAAATGACGTGATAGAGTTGTTAGTATTATATGGGGAGATATCAGGAAATTAAATGGGAAATATTACCTAATTGTGCATAAGGACATGCTGTTCTGATTAAGCAGCATCCTTATAGGCATAATCCTCTAAAGTTGGCACAGGTTCAGAAGGGGATTGAACGCATGCTCAAAGATGACATAATCGACCTGAGTTACAGTGACTGGAACTCACCTAAAGTCATGGTAGTGAAACCAGATGGTACCCAACGATTATGTGTGGACTATCGCAAGGTCAATACAGTTAAAAAAAAGGATGCATATCTAATTCCGCAGTTGGAAGGCTTTAGTAGGAAGGTGGGACAAGCAACTTACATTTGGTATGAGCTCCATCTGATTAAGCAAAGCCTTTCAAGGTGGCTATAAAAGAGACAGTGCTAGAAAAGCTAAAAAGTCTTAAAATTGATAAATCTCCTGGCCCCGATGGGATACATTCTAGAGTTCTGAGAGAGGTGGCTGAGGAAATAGCGGAGGCATTGGTTGAGATCTTTCAAGAGTCACTGGAGTGAGGGAAAGTCCCGGATGATTGGAAGATCGCAGTTGTAACCCCATTGTTCAAGAAAGGATCAAGACAAAAGATGGAAAGTTATAGGCCAATTAGCCTAACCTCGGTTGTTGGTAAAATTCTAGAATCCATCATTAAGGATGAGGTTTCTAAATTCTTAGAAGAGCAGAGTCTGATTAGAAAAAGTCAACATGGATTTACTAAGGGGAGGTCATGCCTGACAAACCTGTTGGTATTTTTTGAAGAGGTGACAAGTAGGTTAGACCAGGGAAACCCAGTGGATGTGGTCTATCTAGACTTCCAAAAGGCCTTTGATAAGGTGCCACACGGGAGGCTGCTGAGCAAGGTGAGGGCCCATGGTGTTCGAGGTGAGCTACTGGGATGGATTGAGGATTGGCTGTCTGACAGAAGGCAGAGAGTTGGGATAAAAGGTTCTTTTTCAGAATGGCAGCCGGTGACGAGCGGTGTCCCGCAGGGTTCAGTGTAGGGTCCACAGCTGCTCGCATTATATATTAATGATCTGGATGAAGGGACTGGGGGCATTCTAGCGAAGTTTGCCGATGATACGAAGTTAGGTGGACGGGCAGGTAGTACTGAGGAAGTGGGGAGGCTACAGAAGGATCTAGAAAGTTTGGGAGAGTGGTCCAGGAAATGGCTGACGGAATTCAACGTGAACAAATGCGAGGTCTTGCACTTTGGCAAAAAGAATAAAAGCACAGACAACTTTCTAAACGGTGAGACAATTCGTAAAGCCAAAGTACAAAGGGATCTGGGAGTGCTAGTCGAGGATTCCCTAAAGGTCAACATCCAGGTTGAGTCCGTGATTTAAGAAAGCGAATGTGATGTTGTCACTTATCCCAAGAGGGTTGGAATATAAAAGCAGAGATGTGCTACTGAGACTTTATAAAGCTCTGGTTAGGCCCCATTTGGAGTACTGTGTCCAGTTTTGGTCCCCACACCTCAGGAAGGACATACTGGCACTGGAACGTGTCCAGTGGAGATTCTCACGGATGATCCCTGGAATGGTAGGCCTAACATATGAGGAACGGCTGAGGATCTTGGGATTGTATTCATTGGAGTTTAGAAGATTAAGGGGAGACTTAATAGAGACGTACAAGATAATACATGGCTTGGAAAGGGTGGATGCTAGGAAATTGTTTCCGTTAGGTGAGGAGACCAGGACCCGTGGACGCAGCCTTAGAATTCGAGGGGGTCAATTCAGAACAGAAATGCGGAGACATTTCTTCAACCAGAGAGTAGTGGGCCTATGGAATTCATTGCCGCAGAGTGCAGTGGAGGCCGGGACGCTAAATGTCTTCAAGACAGAGATTGATAGATTTTGTTGTCTCGGGGAATTAAGGGCTACAGGGAGAATGCGGGTAAGTGGAGTTGAAGTGCCCAGCAGCCATGATCGAATGGTGGAGTGGACTCGATGGGCCGAATGGCCTTACTTCCACTCCTAGGTCTTATGGTCTTATGGTCTTATAAATGCGAGTGATGTGGGTGTCGGTGCTGCACACCTGCAGGAAGACGACGAGAAGATAGAAAGACTCATTGGTATTTATCCATCAAGTGAAATATTTATTGGTAGAAATATTCAACAGCTAAGAAAGAGACTTTGAGCTTCGTGTTGGCACGACAACATTTCAGTTTTTATATTATTAGCAACATCTGTAACAATAACCCATTGAAGCTTTTGGAGAAATTGTAGGACAAAAATGCGAGTCTGTTTAGCTCGAGCCTGTAATTTCAGCCACAGAGTTTGAAAAGTGAGCCTGTGGCAGGTCTTGATTGCCAAAACATTGTGGAAACTTGAATGACAGATCGACACACTCAGTGGTAGATGTATCACACACTGAATTTGGATGTAGCTCTGCAGGTTTGCATTTTTATACTAAGTCAATGCATATGTGTGTTTTTGTGTACTAACCACTACTTTTGGTTATTTTGAGAACTGAAGATATCTTTGGATATTAATGATTCAGTTTTATAATGTCCCTTCACAAGGTTATGTTGTGCTTGGTTTTTGTTTCAGAGAGGTTCTAACCGACCCACGGTTCCAACACGTCTCAATTTTGAACGGCTCATTGGGGTCCTTTGGTTTATACCAAACTGGTAATACCTCAAGAAGAAGGTTTTTAAGTCTTAAAAAAAACTGGTATTATCAAGGGAACGTGACCAGTTCTCCACCTGCACAATTCAGTCAGTTCGAAGGTTATTTAAGTCAGATTCACTGTTGAAACTGGACGCTCTCCCCATCCTTCTGTCCTCTGAATTTGTAACCTGTAAGCTTGGTTTGTATAATTTTTACTCTTTGTGCCAAGGGGTTTGTTTATTGGGAATGTTGAAACCAATTTGGAACAGCATCATTAAGTCGGGAAAGCCTGTCAGGTTCGGATCGGATGGGTTATTTGGGTATTCAATATTCGCTTGTTTTTATTTCATTACTTAATGTTTTAAATAAATTCTTTTTGTTTAAAACACGGCAGTCTGACCAGCTAATTCACTCTGGCGATATCCACTATACACTTACCTTCAACAATTAGCAAATCTACGGTCAGGGAGACCTGCTTGAACTGATTGGAGGAGTCGGGCCTGTTCCATAAAAATGTACGATAATCTTGTTCATCAAAAGTTATGATTTAACAAGTAAGGGAAGGAATGAATATGATATTGGTTATGACACAGAAAGGATTGGGGCCAACAACTGAGTAGACCCCCACAGATTACAAAAAGATCTTGATCAAATGGGTCAATCAGCTGACAAATAGCAGACAGAGTTCAATCTGGATGAATGCGAGATGCAGGCACTAGTGTGTGTTTGCTGCTGTCTGCTGCATCAGGAATGAGATAATTTTATTCCCCATCTCCTGGGTTCAGCACATCGATGTCCTTCGTGAACGTTGAGAGGCCTTACTCTCCTGGTTAAGTCTTGCTGTTAATGTAGTTACACAGTATCTTTGAATTACCATTAACCTTATCTGCCCACGCTATCTCATATCTCTTTTGGGCTTTCCTTATTTCTCTCAAAATGGTGCCCCACTCTCTTTATATTGATTAAAAGATTCAATTCAATAAAGTTGTCTGGATCTAAAGTAAGTTTGTCTTTTATTTTTGAGTGGAACCTCAATAACTTTAGTCATCCATGGTTCCTTAACCTTACCTGCTTTACCCTCACGCTAACAGGAACATAAAGCCTCCCAACTCACGTCGTCAGACTGTTGAATGCCTCCCCCTTGTCAGACATTATTTTACCTGCAAAAAGTCTACTCCCATCAAACCTGGACAGTCCTTGTCCCATGCCATTAAAAATTATGGTACTTAAATCAAAAATATGATATTAATGGAAGGCGTATTATTTTCCACGAATAGTTATGATTGCCAGACCCAAAAGTATTCTCCCATGTTCACTTCAGTCGCTTGCCCTGCCTATTTCACAAAACCTGGTCTCGTTTTGCTCCTTCTCGATTCGGATGATCCAGGTACTGATGAAGAAAATTTTCTTCGACACATTTGACAAATTCTTCATGATTCAACCTTTTAACACTATGGTAGTCCCAATCATTTCTTTAGAAAATTAAAATCCCCATTACCACAACCTTATTAAGCTTACATATATCCGAGATCTTCCCACATGTCTGTTTCTCAATTTCTTTCTTACTGTTGGAGAGCATATGGTGCAATAACGTCAACGTACTCTTTCCTTTCTTATATTTAATTTCTATCAATATATATTTTGATTGGACGATTTGTCACAAATGAGCATATAGTGCAATCTCTTCAAAGTGACCTTTACTTTCTTATTTTTAACACTACCCATGTATTTTACCTGATGATTTTTGAGAAATAACTTCTCCAGTAATACCAATAATTTATCCCTTAATCTAAAACGGCAGGCCTCCCCTTCTCCACCCACTGTATGCCACGTTTTCTATCCATTCTATGACACCTATCACCTGGAACGTTGAATTGACAATCTTGAACATCTCTCAGGCGAAAGTGAGGACTGCAGATATGGAGATTAGAGTCGAGAGTGTGGTGCTGGAAAAGCACAGCAGGCCAGGCAGCACCCGAGGAGCAGGGAAATCAATGTTTTGGGCAAAAGGCCTTCAACAGCCCTTTCCTGATGAGGGGCTTTTGCTGGAAGCGTCCATTGTCCTGCTCCTCGGGTGCTGCCTGGCCTGCTGTGCTTTTCCAGCATCACATTATCGACTTGAACACCTCTTCACCAACTTTCAGTAATAAATATGATACCCCAATTCTATGTTCTTAAACATGCCCTGAGTTCATCAACCTTCCCCATAAGACCCCTTACATTGAAATAAATGCAACTTAGTGCTTCAGAATTAGTGTATACTCTGACTCTCTCATCTTTCGTTTCTAATGGACATGCTCTATTCACATTCATAACTTTCTCCATCCATCCGTCCATTAACACTGCCAATTAGAATAACCCCCTTGCCTTCTCTATCAATATAATGTCTCCCTATATAGAGTGAGCAAATCTCCCTGCTAAGATATTGGTTGATTTCCAGTTTAGATTAGACCAATACTTTTTGAACATGTGTTTTCTATTCCAAAACAAATTCCAATTTTCCAAAAATCTAAATCCCTCAACAACAACCCAGCTCTTCAGCCATTGATTTTTCTTCTTTAACCTTTCTTTCCTCCACAGGTTGGGGCTGGCATTGGCAGTAAACCACAAATTAATACTTTTAAAGTTTTATTTTTAATCTACCTCACCTCTTAAATTCACCCTGTACTGCTTTAATATTTTCCCTAAAAAGTCATTCCTACCAATATGTACAACAATCTATGAGTACTCAGTCTCACCTTTAACAATGTGCTTGAAAAGTTTAGAGCCATTCTTAAGCCTAGCACAAACCACCCTAAACTCATGCTCACTGCCACAGAATCTCCTGCTGATGCTCCTGACTGAAAATCCCACTGTAGCAATAATTCTTCTAAATTTTCTCTAACCCTGCCTAATATAAAAATCGTACCATCAGTCCAATAACTGACGGCTCTTCCATTTTCCTCAGAAAGACTACCTTCTTCAACAGTTCCAAAAAGTGAAAATCTTTTTGGTAGAGGAATAGTCGCCGGAGACATTGAAGTACCTTCTTACCTTTCCTGACAGTCACCATTTATCTGACTGCTTTGCTGGGTAGTAATTTTTTTCTAAATCTTCTCTCCAAACTCTCTGTGGCCTAAATAACATTATGCCTAGAAGCAGGATTTTTCACAACACCTTATTTATATGTTACCTTTCATTACCTATAGATAATAATGTTAAAATGGAAGCAAAATCATATACACATCAAACATATAAAAAATAGATATACTCAAACCTTTAACCAATTAACTCAATATAAATATTCATCTTCAATATATTCCTAGCAGAAAAGTCTTCTCCTGAGCAGAAAACAGACAAGACTCTCTGATATGAAGGCACAACTCCTTATTTTTAAAAAAAAATGTTTAATTTTCCGAAACGGAAACAAACTTTCGCAGCGTTAAAAAAGAAACCATAAAAACCATATGAAAACAGGAAGTGTTGGTTTTGCCTATGCCATTTCTGAGTTTACCATTATTATCTCATGGCATGGTGGCACAGTGGTTGGCGCTACTGCCTCACAGCGCCACAGACCCGGGTTCAATTCCCACCTCAGGCGACTGACTTGGTGGAGTTTGCACGTTCTCCCTGTGCCTGCATGGGTTTCCTCCAGTTTCCTCCCACAGTCCAAAGATGTGCAGATCAGGTAAATTGGCCATACTAAATTGCCCGTAGTGTTAGGTAAGGGGTAAATGCAGGGGTATGGGTGGGTTGCGCTTCGGTGTGGTGGTGTGGAATCGTTGGGCCGAAGGGTCTGTTTCCACAATGTAAGTAATCTAATCTCGCTGCTTTCATCCTCTAAGACGCCAATATTTAATTTTAGCATTCTTTTCCTTTTTGTCTTCTGCGAGAAATGTTATTTATCAATTCTTATGCTTTCTACACATTTTGCTTCATAGCCATTTTGATGTTGTTTTTAAGAACCGTTTGCTGGTATTTAAAGCGTTTTTCTTTAATTTATTGATAGGATGAGGGAGTCGCTCGGTTAGACTGAACTTATTGTTCATCCCTACAGGGCAGTTAAGATTTAACCAAATTTGTGTGAGTTTGAAGTTATACAGAGGTGAGACCTGGTAGGAATGATGGGTTCCTTCCCTGAAGGACACTCGTGAAATATATGGCTGTTTCTAACAATAAGCAATGCTTTCATGATCATCAATAGACTCTTAATTTCAGGTTCATATTGAATGTGACAACATTTGAACCTGAGTCCCAAGAACAATATCTGGATGAGCAGTCGGCGATAATACAGCCAGGCCATCACTGTCTTGTTATTGTTGACTTCCTTGTTAAGCTATGGATCACTTTTCATCTTTTTACAATTCCTTACCACTAAGGATTGCACTTCAATTGAGGGGTTAGCACTGTTATTCAACTGTCCTGCACTTTAATGTTTTTGCCAAGTCTACTTGGGCAAATCGCTTCCTCAGGCCAGGAAAGTTGTCATTGCCCAACACTAAACCTCTCGTATGTGACTGTCTTCACTGTTTCAATCTGAATATGAACCTCCAGCATGCTGTGCCACTCTTTCTAAGATAATCCTTACGACAATATGATTTATCACTCCTTCCTTATTACATCATACCAAGTCGGTTCTCTGGTTGGTTCCATGATACGTTAATCGAAGAAATAATCCCTTATAGTTTCGATGAGGTGTTCTTTGAGTCTCCCCTTGTCTTTTTTAAAATACTTTTGTGCACAAGATCTCCAACCCAATAACAGTGACCCTATCATTTACTCCAACTTTCTATTCATATTTTAAAATTGTTATTATTCTTTCCCTCAGCATGGTCATTGTACTGGCACTGCCTGTTTATTCGACCACCCTCTACTTTCTGTTCAGTTTCTGACCTGCTGAATTGGTTCCCAGCCTCCTGAGCTGCACGATCACACCTCCCTTCCAGGATGTTAGGGCCCCTCCAGTTAAGGTGCACACTTTCATTTTTGTACAGTTCCCACCTGTCCCAGACTTTCTGTGCAGGACCTTTCAACCTTCCATTCTTCTTACCTATGTCATTGATATCAATGTGAACGACGCCCGCTGGCTGTTTCCCCTCCCAATTCAATATGCCCTGCGCATGCTCGGAGGCATTCTTGATCCTGGCACCGACCTCCCTTTGTATGAAGAAATCATAGAATCATAGAATCCCTACAGTGAGGAAGCAGGCCATTTCACACAGCACGTCCATGCTGAGCCTCCGAAGAGTAACTAACCCTGAACCATTCCCCTACTCTATTCCTCTGCATTTACCCATGACCAATGTACCTAACTGGCACGTCGCTGAACACTATTGACAAAAAGTAAACAACCCAGACCCATTCCACTAGGCTATGTTCAATCTGCATTCTCACAACAGATACTGCCAAAACTACTGAGCATTTCCAACAACGTCTATTTTTGTCACCGATGATGATTGCATTTTGATAAAAAAATTTATGTAACTCAGACTTCAAACAAAGCTGAATTTAAACTCCCAGGAGAAAATTAAATATCTGGTCATTCGATGACCCCAGTAAAGGTTCAGTAAATTATTTCTGTTTGGCCCATGAACGTCATTTGTTCACTTTCCCAATCAATGAATAAAGGAGATTTTTTAGCATCTTTTTTGATATCAGAAAACTTGGAAACGTTGCGCTTTTACTCCTTCATATGGGTGTGATTACATCGCATTCTTTCGTCTTAGTGCAACTAAAGATGATTATTCACAAGCGAAACACACACACACACACACGCACACACACACACACACACACACAATGTAATACTTTGTCGAAGAATGCCAATAACATTGTAAGTAATTGGAATGACAACTGGAAAGAAGGAAATAAGTAATGGAAGGATGAGAGAAGATGGGTCTTTTTCAGAACAGAAAGTACATTTATGTGAACTTGCTAAGTTGATCAAATTTATGAAAAGCTATGCAGGGCAGAAAAAAAGACATTGTTATGAAGGTGTAGAGGTATACTTTCCCGTTAAGGGAGACAGGAAGCTGGCACAAGGTGTTCTGAAAGAAGTTAAAATGTAACATTTGTCTGTGAAACCAATAGTGATGCTGAGTTGCCATGGAACAAAATCAAATACAAATTCACCCAGACAGATTAAATTATGCACCAACAGACTGAAATCAAATCGAGAGTGAAATATAATGTATTTGATGACATCAATATCAATGAAATTATCCGATGCATTGTTGTATGAATCTGGATGTTTTGAACATTTAGGGGGAGATTTGCTAAAGACATCCACAATGATAGACAGCGAGTTGAAGAGCTTTTTGTAGACACCTGTCTAGAAGACGTTTGCACAGCGGAACATCAAAGCAGACCGTGAGTAAAATCGATAGACAATATCTACAAAGGAAAATCGACAAAGCTGACTGGTTTTGAAACATGATGATATTTTTGTAAACCTTTATTGGGGGTTTTGTTTCAGCAGACTAGTATTGTAGAGTGGGAGGTAAAAGATACGTTTGACCCACGGGATTTCTAAACAGTTGTTCATTTTATTATTCTCTGTTGGACTTAAATAACAAAATTGTTAATTTTACTTTTAAGTAGTGACTCTGTAAATGGATCTTTGCCTCTCGACACTTAAGATATTAGGACATGAGGTGAACATTTCTTTGTGGCTGGTTTAAATTAGGAGAGCGGTCAATCCTGTGTTGTAAGAGTTTGGGAGACTTTCTTCCGCGATTATAACAGGTTTAGGCATATCCAAACTGTCATTTGGGTAGATTTGAATAAATTTGAGGTATGAGAAAATACACAGTATATAAAAACATTTGCATGTTGGTGTCCAAGATCTTTAAATAAAACGTCAGTAAGACAACTGATTCAATTTCGAAGACTTGTTGTTGGTTAAATTAAAAGTGAGAGAAATGGTTCTTAAAATAATTAAGAGGGGTTTGAAGATGATTCTCAATTTTTCCAAGGAAGTTTAGAAAGAAAAATAAAGGCCAAACCTTTAGAATTAGTAAAGAACATAGATTTGCGTTTAACCGAGGAAAAAAGTAAAGCTGAAATTGTCAGGAAATTACTCAAACGCTAAGGTGTATCAGAGAAACAGATAAGTGCAGTAGACTGAGAAAAACTTAAATTATAATTGAGGAAAATTGAGTTTAAAGATAAACAAAGGAAGAGAGAAAGAGAGAGAAGAAACAGAAAGCAAGAGAGAAGAGAGACGGAGAAAAGGGAAGGAGAAGGTTCATATCTGAGCATAGAGAGAAGAAGATTGAAAAAGAGACGGAAGGTTTTTAGTTGAGCAAAAAGAGCGAGAGGTTGAACTTGAAGGTACGAATTAGTCAACAAAGTCAAAGTAACAGGATGGAGATTAAAAGGCAATTGGAGATACATACAGCTATGTCAAAACGCTGCCACATTTTGATGAGAAAGATTTTGAAGCCTCCTTTGTTTCATTGAAACTTGGCTAGGTAGATAGAATGGTCCAAGTAATGATGGGTAATGCTAGTACAGACTAAACTGGTAGCCAGGCCGAGTGAGGTATTTGGTCCGGTGTCAGACAAAGGGTCAAGAGACCCTGAAGATGTCAAACAAGCTATTTTAAGTGCTCATGAATTGATACCAGAGACATGTAGACAGCAGTTCAGAAACATTAAGAAGTAAACAGGTCAGACTTATGGTGAGTTTGAAAGAATTAAACATAGGCATTTTGATAGATGGATGCTTGCTTTAAAGATGAATATGACCTGTAAGGCTGTAATGGA
This sequence comes from Chiloscyllium punctatum, assembly GCF_047496795.1. Taxonomy (NCBI): domain Eukaryota; kingdom Metazoa; phylum Chordata; class Chondrichthyes; order Orectolobiformes; family Hemiscylliidae; genus Chiloscyllium; species Chiloscyllium punctatum. The sequence goes on from NW_027309819.1 coordinate 708,640, forward strand.
GATTATTCTGACTACCTGCTCAGTGTGGTTTCCAATAGGTCCCCATGTGGAGATGGTGCTGCTGTGGAAATGGCACTGGATTACTAATCCAGATCAGGCTAATGGTCAGGCAGCTGGTGGAAGTTAAAAAAAAAAAATCGAGATTTAAAATCTGGTGTCAGTAACAGTGATCCTGAAATCAATGTCGATTGTAAACATCAATTTGCTTCCCCAATGCACTTCATGGAAGTTAATTCTGTTCTGGTAAATTCTATGCTTTCCTGGCCTGGCCTAAAAGTGACTCCAGACACGCAGACATGTGATCAACTGTTCAATGGTCTTTAAACTGTTCAAGCAAGACACTAAATTGTACTGATGTGCTCCGAGGTTTGAAAGGGTAAAACCGACAGAACATGCAGCTGCAGCCTCAGTATCGGAAAAGGGAATGGGAAACACAGTCCTGTTGACTCCGCAGAGACCTCCTTCCTCATATCTCTGAGCTTGTGACAGCCGTAACCCTGCTGTCTCTTGATCCCTTTAGTGTCTAGAAATCCTTAATTATATCCCGTGTTTTAGCTTCCACAGCCTGATGCGGTATAGAATTTCCCAGGGTCACCACTCTCATCTCAGTACAGAGCAGCCTGCCTGTACCTAATACTGTGACCTCTTTTTTTAGACAACCCAACCAGGGGAATGATCATCGTTGCTTCCAATCTGTCTCGCCCTGTCAGTGTTTTAAATATTTCATTGAGATCTCCACTCATTTTCCTAAAGCCCAAGGAATACAGGTCCAGTCGCCTCAAACTCTGCTGCCTCAACAAGTCTGTCATCCCAGCGATCAGCCTGGTCATCCTTCACTGCTCTCACTCAATGTCAGGTTTGTCCTTTATTAAGTAAGGAGACCAACATTGCACATAATACTGCAAAATTTTCGAGATGAGCGTCTCCCCAAGGGCCTGTACAGTTGCAGGAAGACACCCTTACTACTGTGTTCAAATCCCCCTGAAATGATGGTCAACACAGCCTTTACCTTCCTACCTGTTTTGTGTTTTTGCAATATTGCTTTCATGACTGTTGTACTGGGAGATCCTGAACTTTTCTATGCTACAGCTACCTACTTGGTGTGTTTGTGTACACTGGTTAGTGTGCCAATATCATTCCCAGTGTTGACTTATGGCTTCAGAACTCACTGCCCTGCACTGATCATGGAGGTCTGCGCAGAAGAAACCAAGAAAGGTATAAATCACTTTAAAGATCAAAATGTTTCGCCCAATCCATTTTCAAATTATCGGTTGCTGTTCTATTGTTTCCACCAAAATATACACCGTCACATCCACTCCCATTGCTCTTCATGTGCCACGCATTTGCCCCTTCACTCTACTTGTCTCAATCACTTTAGAGCTTTTCTTTAATATACTCCTCGCTCACTCACCATCCGACATCATTTAGTGCCGTCAACAGACTGGGTTACACTGTATTTGATTCTCTCAACTAAATGTTTGTGGATGTATTGGGAATAGCTGGAGCCAAAGCAACGATCCCTGCGACACCAAAGATCCTTGCACTTCAAAACAGAATGTTCTATTCCTGTTCACTGTTTCCTTTCAGCTCTCCCATTCGAAAATCATGTTCATTTTTTAGGCCCAACCCTCTAACATTTGACTTTGCATAAGAGGCCAGAATCTTTACCAAAATCTTTCTGAAAATCCAAATGCACTGCATCCATTGCTTCACCGTATGTATAGACCAGTCAGTTTCTCAAATATGATTCCCATTTCATGTTGACCCATTACATAAGAACTAGGAAAATTAATAAAAACATGGCTGATCATTTCATGCCCTCAGCTCTACCTGCCCGTCCCCTCACCATAACCATTAGTTCCTTTACTGCGCAAAAAATATCTATCTAAGCTTCAAACACATTCAATCACAAAGTTTCAACTATTTCACTCAGCAGGGAATTCCACCGATTCACAAACTTCTTGGTCAAGATGTTCCTTCTGAATTCAGTCCTGAATCTGCTCTACCTAATTTTGAGACGTTGCCCTCTTGTCCTAGTTTCACCTTCTACTGGAAACGTCCTCTCTATTTCTATCTGATCTATTTCTTTCATAATTATATATGTTTCTATCAGATCCTCCCTCATTCTTTCAAATTCCAATCAATATATTATTCCAGTCTACTCTGTCTCTCCTCATAAGTGAACCCCTTCAACTCCGGAACCAACCTAATGAACCTCCTCTGTATCCACCGCAGTGCCAGGACATCATTTCTCAAGTGAGGAGACCAAAACTGCACATAATACTCCAGGTGTGGTCTCACCAGCACCTTGTACAGCTGCAACATAACCTCCCTGCTTTTAAACTCAATCCCTTTAGCAATTCTATTTGCCTCGTTAATTACTTGCTGCACCTGCAGACCAACTTCTGTGATTCATGCACAAGGACACCCAAGTCCCTCTGAACATAAACATGCTGTATTTGTTTTAGCATGCAAGTAATAGTCCTTTTCACTGGTATTCCGACCAAAATGGATGGCTTCGCATTTATTACAATTGTACTCCGTCTGCCAGACCTTTGCCCACTAGCTTAAACTATTTATGTTCCTTCGTAAAGTTTAACATTCCACTGCACACTTTGCTCTGACACTCATTTTAGTATTATCTGCAATCTTTGAAACACTACACGTGATGTCCAACTACAAATCGTCCATGTAAGCTGTGAATAATTGTAATCCTAGCACTGATCCCTGAGGCATACCACTAGTCAATGATCAGGAACCAGAAAACAATCATTTATTCCCACTCATTGCTTCTTGCTAGTTAACCAATCCTCTATCCATGTTCATGCATTACCCGGAATACCACACATCTTTACCTTATGCAGCAGCTTTTTTGGCGGCATTTTGTCGAATGCCTTTTGTAAATCTTGGTACACCGCATCTACTGGCTCTCTGTGGTCATAATGTCTTCATAGATTTCTAGTAAATTAGTTAAGCATGACTTTCCTTTCATGAACTGATCCTATGTCAGCCCAATGGGAAGATTCCTGTCGAGATGCATTGCTATTTATTCCTTGATTGCACATTGAAATATTTTCCCCACTACACTTAATGGCTAACTGGTCTCTAGTTCCCCACCTTTGTCTACATCTCTTTTTAAACAGTGGTGTCTGATTTCCTGTTTTCCAATCTGCTGGAAGTGCAATAGAGTCCAGTGAATTTAGAAAGATTTCCACAAATGCATTTATTATTTCTCCCACTACCTCTGTTAGTAAATTGTGATGCATTCCATCAGAGCCAGGAGACTGATCTACCTTTAGCTCCATTAGATTTATCAACACTATCTCTGTCGTGGGAATGATTGTTTCCAGGTCCTCACCTACCTTCATCGCATTGACAATTACTGACATGTTACTAATGTATGTCACAGACAAGATCGACAAAATATGTGCTCAAATCCGCGGCCATTTGCTCATACCCCATTACTGAATCTCACTTCTCACCCTCTAAAGGACAATTGCTTACCTTAGCCACTATTATTGTTTTATTTATTTATAGAATCTTTTGATACCTGTCTTTATATTCTGAGGTAGTTTACTCTCATAATGTATCTTATGTTTTGTGATTTTTTTTGTTGCTTTCTTTTGACGTTTATATTTTTCCAAGTCTTTTAGATTCCCGGTGGTCTTTGTCATTATTTATGCCAGTTATTTGATAGCTTCCCTTATTTTCTGAGACATCCACGACAGATTACCATTTTCCTTCAGTCCTTCCATTTCCCTCTTATATACTGTTACTGAGCACTTGGAAAAATTGCATTGAAAGCCAGCCAGTGTTCATCAACAGTTCCACCTTAAAGTCTTTTCATTCAGCCAACTTTAGCTAACTCCTCCCCTCCCTCATCCTATTGTAGTCTCCTTTATTTAAGCACAATACTCTGGTGTTGGATTTTGTCTTCTTACCTTCCATCTGTATGCTGAGTTCAACCATACTTTAAGTCCCAATAATTTATCCCAATACATTTATTTATTAATCTCATTCTTTATCCCTCGAGACTAAGGTTTCCCAGTATTGTTGGGAAGATTTGACTTGTTTGTTTTTTTTTCTTCTGTGAAGACAGAACTAATGTATTTGCTTCATAGTTCTGTCACTTCCCTGCTGTAATGCTGCATTCTCTGGGTTCAGACTGTAACAAAGTTGCACTTGTTTTCTCTTACCTTTTCCTTTGACAGTTCACACTTATAACTCTTGTTAATAATCTCTTCAGAAACCGACGAATTCATATTCACACCATGCAATCACAGGAGCATAGACTCTCTTCTGTCAGAAATTTTAATTAGATTATGACATCAGATCTGTAAGCAATACTTCATGTACAGTCTCACCAACACTCTGTGTAACTCGCGCAGAATGTCTTTACTTCTAGTCGGAATAAATTACTGTAGAAGCTGCAATCTGTACTTAAACCCACACGTGGTAGATATCACAGTGAGTCAGACAGCATCCGTGGAGAGAGAGCATGGAGCTCTACACCGCCTATATACTGATTCTCTTTAAACAAAATCAAACCTAACTTTTACCTTGCTCAATTTGCGTATGTTTCTCCTAGTGTACTTTTTTTTTCTCTATTAACTTACTGCATGAGTTCTTGAAAATCCTCCTGAGTATCCAACTATAGCATATTCACTGGTTTTCCATTGTTTACATTCACAAGGGTTATCTTCAAGCAAAAAGTTTGCAAATTTTGACTACCCTATCAGAAATCTAGCATCATTCTCTTGACGTTTGCTATTGTTCTCTAAGTGTGCAATATCAGGTTCTTTATAATAAATTTCAACAGATTCCCTACTGTGGATAACAGGTTAGCTGCTCTGTAGGTCTCCACTCTCCCTCCTCTTTCTTTCCTAAATCCTTGGAATGCATTCATTATCTTCCAAATTGGACATGGAAAAATACAATGATCCTCAATGCAATCAATCTGTGCACTGCTGCATTCTCTGAAATTTCAGTATGAATTAGATCGGCCTGTCAGACTTATCAATCCTCAATCCACATATGTTTTCAAATACTACCTCATCACTGATATGGATGATTTTAGCGTTTAGTTACACAAGTCCCATGATCACTTGTTATTTCCTCCATGAAGACAGACACTAAGTAACTGGTTAGTTTCCCTGTCATTTTTTTCTGTTCTCTGATCACACAACACCAATTTCAAAACAGTCTGAACTCTAGCTGGTGCTGAAAATACTGTTAAAGCAACCCATCTCATACACCCTCATGAAATCCATTTCCCCAGCATTAAAATTCACTTGGGTTAACACTGTTCCAATATTACTTGAAGCTACCCATTTTTATTGTAGTACCCACAAAACTTGGATATGTAATTTCCTGTTCTGTAATATAAACAGCATTTGTATCACAATTTTGGCTTTGAGGTATAACTCCCATAAATGTTTGCTTCTGCTTGCTGTTTCTGAGCTCCACCTTACCAGATTCTGTGGAATCTGAGTGACATGGGCTCTGGGGAGATTAATGGCAGGTTCAGGCGAGATGTCTGGTGAGGCATATCTCAACATTGATGTCATCTCACCACATCCTACTCATTTCTCTCAAGTGTCATTATGACATTTTCACCAGATCTCCAGTTATGCTGGTGAAGTAGAGAAGGACAATAATCTTTCAACAATGCTGTGTATTCCCCCAAACAACTGAGACTGCTCTAACCTGGATGGGAACCTTACAACAGGCTTTTGAAGTGCTGCTGGTGATGTACAGAATCTCGGTGAGACCACATCTGGAGTAGTGTGTACAGAATTTATCTCCTCACTGGGGAGATTGGAATTAACTGAGAGATTATTCCCCCAACTGATTTGTGCAATGAAGGTGTTAAATGTAGAATTCCTACAACGTGGAAGCAGGCCATTTGACCCATAGACAGCAAATTAATCCTCCGAAGACCACCACATTTAAATCACACTATACCCCCCTGCTCCCCACCCAATTTCGGTTACCTGGCATTTTCTTTGACTAATGCACCTTACCTGTACATCGTGGGGCTGGGAGGAAACTGGAGTACCCGATAGAAACCCTTGCAGGCAGAGTGAAAATGTGAGACAGTGACTCCTGACTGAAATTGAACCTGGATCTCTAGTGCTATGAGGCAGTCGTGCTAACCACTGAGCTACTCATTGTGGGCATCACAACGTGCCTGCACAATTCAGCCCTCGAAATGTGACTTAACAGCAGGGAGATTCCATAAGTCCCCAAACCTGTCACTTAGCAACAGAAGAAGGACATTGAGACCTTGAGTGGCTTTAGCAGGAACAGGATCAAGACATGTAAGCCATCGAGAAAATAATGAAGGAACACTGTTAGGATATTCAGTCCATCGAGACTATAATGTTGGAACACCAGTAGGACATTCAACTCATCAAGTGTGTAAAGCAGGAACAGAATGAGTCCATTCAGCCACTCTTGCCTCTTACACAGCAATTGCAGCAGATCATTTACAACCTTGTGAATTGAAAGGGAATGTCGAGGTTATAGAAAGGGAAGAACTTCGATTAGCCAACTTCACTAGGGAATGAAAAGGGATGAACAAACGATTGGGAATTGAAGACAAATTGTTAAAATCAGTAATTAAGGAATTAATAACAGGAAATGTTCAAATCAAACCACAATCCATTGCAGTCAACATGATTTACTGAAGGATAAGTCAGGTTTGTTTATTTTTTGACTTATGTTTTAACTAAAAAATCTGACAAACATGGTGGATGAAGGGGATCCTATCGATGTCTTAGTTCTGGACTTCCAGAAGGCATTGCATAACGTGCCTCACAAAAGGTTAATATGCAAAACAAAAGCAAATGGGATAAGGAAAATGTATTTTGTTGGAGAGGCGCTAATGTACAAAAGCTATGATATGGAGGTGCTGGTTTGGACTGGGTTGGACAACGTTAGAAATGGCAAGATACCAGGTTATAGTCCAACAGTTTTATTTTGAAAAACACAAGCTTTAGTCCCGCTCTTCCTTCATCAGGTGTTAGTGAGAGCAGAAGACCTTAGACATATAATTTATAAGGAAAAGATCAAAGGGCTGTACAACACATGGACGTGAATTTAACACATCGAAGATGTCTCCCAAACCTTTTATCAGTTAGAATGGAGGTGCAGGTTTTGATTGATTAATATGCAAACCTGAGAATTTATTTCAAGTCACTGCCTGGAGATAACTTAAGGTACTAACGATGTAAAGGAATGGACCCCTCCGGACAGACTATGTTATACAGGCGTGAGGTCTTGTTTTGAGTCTGTCTTTGTCTTCTCCTGGAGTCAGACTGATTTTATTTGCAAAGTATGAGTTTATAAAATACCGTATTGACTGACTGTATACAAATTGAATATTTTTGAGAAAATATGATTTATTAGTATGGATGAGGGGAGTGTGAATGTGCGCGGGGAGAAGAGGGAGAGGTGCATGGGTGTATGTCGGGGGAGAGCGAGAGGGCGTGTGTACCTACGTTAAGACACAGCCAGATTTGTCAGATTCCTTTCCCCACACACTCACTCCGTGGTTTCAGAGTTTTTCTTCTCTGAATCTCTGCTCATTTTTTCTTGTTCATGTTACAGACCCAGATGCTGCAACTACAGTCGCAATGCTCCATCCAGATTTGCGTCACCAAATCATCAGGTCTCTCTGAATGTGAGAGTCAGCTCACAGCACGACCTCCTGCAAACCATCCCAAGCCCATCCACTAACGTTTCAATAACAGGAGACAGTCAGAAGCTCCTCAGTTACAGGTTGGATGCCTTGTCCTTTATAATGGTTGTCGCGGGGTTCCCTCGTGTTACTGACTGCACTGTCAGCTGAGAGCGACAAACACAGTCGTTGAGTGGACAGGTACATCTCTCAAAGCTACTGGAACCCCTTGTCCAACAAAGATAAGCATATGGGACACACCAGGAAGTGAAAAACTGCCCAATACACACTATTTCATTCTTTCAGAGCTTCACAATGACAGCATTCGATACACTCAGAAGCCAAAAATAAAACACCAGGGAACGATACAGAAAAACAAACAATTAATTAACTGATAACATGTTGCGAAAATATGGATAAGGAGACAGGGGAGTGAGAATAACTGGAGAAGTGAGACAATGGTGGGTCCAATCACAAAAATGAGAACATCAAATGAAAACATTGGCAGATCAGTTGAAATGCTTCGTTACATCAAAATCCGAATCGGCCTCACAGAACCAACCCAGACACCGTAAACTGAGACAAGTTAAGCCAGAATGGAGAGCTGTGCAGACTATGCTAGTGGAGTACTACATAAACTGGGAGAAAGTGAGGACTGCAGATGCTGGAGATCAGAGCTTAAAAATGTGTTGCTGGAAAAGATAGAAAGAGAGAGAGAAAGAGAGAGAGAGAGAGAGAGAGAGAGAGAGAGTATGTGTGTGCGTATGTGTGTGTTTTGGTGGCGATAAATATGAAAATTGTTTGAGAGAGAACACACATGGAGGGAATCAGTTTAAATGAGAACAAGTGACAAGGGTTTGGGTAATCAATATAGAGACACTGAGGATTGTGCCACAGACAGAGGAAACGATGTAGTTCAAAATATTAAATTAAAGGCATTGCCAGACCCGGCAAAAATATAAATCGATTCTCAAAGAAATGATGGGATTTTGGTGTGAGGTGAGAACCGAGCCTTGGAATGTCGACTCAGATTTGCAGATTTGAATTTGGGAGTGTCAGCAGCAGATTATTGGGATCATTAAGACTACATTTCATAGCTCAGGGTTCAAATCGCAGATAGAATAAGCCAGTGAAGTATATTCAGGAGACGTTAACAATTAGAAATAGGAATGGTTCAGATATGGGTTCGGAATCAGCTCGTGGACAAAGGGATCACCATAGTTGTGACTCGTCTGTTTCAGCCTCAGATAATGGCCAGGGATGAGATGAAGTCAGAGGAACGAAATGGTGTTTGTAACCAGAACAGAAGACAGTGACCTCCAAGCTTTCAATATTGAACTAGGGCTGTGATACAATGAATTGTGTTCCATAGCTGAAACTGAGTAGGTCAACCGACAAGGCACAGTGCCAGAACGAATGAAGGAAAGTCGTTCGTGGTGGTTTGGAGAGTGAATGTTTACACAGTAGAGTAAATGTAAAGAAAAATAATACAGTCACACATGATTAATGCAAATAATAAATGGACAGTGAAACTTACCAGGTACACCAATAATAGCCAGGGTAGGATAATAAAAATATTGAATAATGTAAAGTCCATATTCGATCCGCCATGGTAATGGCCAGGAATGATGTGTAGAAAGAATCCATACATAATAGGATAAACTCCTGTCCATTGTTGTTACATTCCAGTCTAAAGTTCTCAGAATCAGATCTCCCATTCCCCTGTCTCTGCAGCTGCTGATCCCTGTGAGTGCTGTCGGTGAGACACCCACTCATACTATGGGATAACATATTTAACGGTGTCCATTTTATCATTAAAATATGTAAACCCTCCACTGGGATAAGTACAATCTCTGGAGACTGACATTCATCACAGTCACCAAACAAACAGCTTCAGTTAACCAGTTCCTTACCTCATTTTACACATCCCAATAAAGGGGAACATTTACTCAGACTGGACTGAGTGGATGACTGTTGCCGAGGAATAGATCATAAATCTTTCAATCTTTTTTAATCTTTCTTCCTTATATGTCGGAGTATTGCTGGAACATTGCTGGGTTGTATATGTTCCATCCTGTTTGTAAAAAGGAGACATGGATAGAATGACAGATCAGTTGCATAAAATGCCTTGTAGGGAAGTTTCTAGATACTTGAGTAATGCTGCTCGTAGTTTGAAATGCCCTGGCATCAAACCATTTCATAACTTCGAGGCACCATTCAGCACATTGAAATTGCTGCTCAGGAACAGGGAGAAACAATTCTGTCCCCAAGTGCCTTCTATTGAGACATAGGAAGACATAGGCCTTTCGGCCTGTTACAGAGGGACAGGAGGAACTGATCAGCCTCTTGAAACTGTGACCCGTTCAGCTTCTCAGACCAGTATAACAAAAGCAGAGTCAGTTAACACGATTGCTTAGTTAATGAGAAATAAAATATAAATGCAACATTCTGATTTTGATGGTATTTTACAAAAAAATCAGAAAGATTTTCAGTCAATACGAACTGATTGGAATGTCAAAAGGCCATTCAGTCCTTCAGTTTCATTACACAGGAGCAGCTGGTGAGCACAGAGCTGTTAGAGCCTGTTACTCAGGAGCAGAAGGAGGAGGGCACACAGATATTGCAGACAGTTACTCAGGAGCAGCAGGGGTGAGCACACAGCTATTGCAGCCTGTTACGCAGGGGCAGCAGGAGGAGGGCACACAGCTATTGGAGCCTGTTACTCAGGGGCAGCAGGAAGAGGGCACACAGCTATTGGAGCCTGTTACTTAGGGGCAGCAGGAGGAGAGCACACAGCTATTGGAGCCTGTTACTCAGGGGCAGCAGGAGGAGAGCACACTGCTATTGGAACCTATGACTCAGGAGCATCAGGAGGAGAGCACATCTATTGGAGCCTGTTAATCAGGTACAGTAGGAGTACAGCACACAACTATTGGAGCCTGTTACTCAGGAGCAGCAGAGTATGAGCACACAGGTATTGGAGACTGTTACTGAAGGGCAGCAGGAGGAAGGCACACAGGTATTGGAGCCTGTTACTCAGGGGCAGCAGGAGGCGGGCACATAGCTATTGGAGCCTGTTACTCAGGAGCAGCAGGAGGAGAGCACAGCGCTATTGGAGCATGTTACTCAGAAGCAGCAGGAGGAGGGCACACAACTATTGGAGGCTGTTACTCAGGAGCAGCAGGAGGAGAGCACAGAGCTATTGGAGCCTGTTACTCAGGAGCAGCAGGAGGAGGGGACACAGGTATTGGAGCCTGTTACTCTGGGGGAAGCAGGAGGAAGGCACACAGGTATTGAAGCCTGTTACTCAGGAGCAGCAGGAGGAGGGCACACAGCTATTGGAGCCTGTTACTCAGGAGGATCAGGAGGAGGGCACACAACCATTGGTGGCTGTTACTCAGGGGAAGCAGGAGGAAGGCACACAGCTAATGGAGCCTGTTACTCAGGGGCAGCAGGAGGAAGGCACACAGGTATTGAAGCCTGTTACTCAGGAGCAGCAGGAGGAGGTCACACAACTATTGGAGGCTGTTACTCAGGGGCAGCAGGAGGAGGACACACAGGTATTGGAGCCAATGACTCAGGAGCAGCAGGAGGAGGGCACACAGCTATTGGAGCCGGTTACTCAGGGGAAGCAGGAAGAGGGCACACAGCTATTGGAGCCTGTTACTCCGGGTCAGCAGGAGGAGAGCACACAAATATTGGAGACTGTTGCACAGGGGCAGCAGGAGGAGAGCACACACCTATTGGAGCCTGTTACTCAGGGGCAGCAGGAGGAGAGCACACTGCTATTGGAGCCTATGACTCAGGAGCAGCAGGAGGACAGCACATCTATTGGAGCCTGTTAATCAGGGGCAGTAGGAGCACAGCACACAACTATTGGAGCCTGTTACTCAGGAGCAGCAGAGTATGACCACACAGGTATTGGAGACTGTTACTGAAGGGCAGAAGGAGGAAGGCGCACAGGTATTGGACCCTGTTACTCAGGAGCAGCAGGAGGAGGGCACATAGCTATTGGAGCCTGTTACTCAGGAGCAGCAGAAGGAGGGCCCAGAACTATTGGAGCATTTACTCAGGAGCAGCAGGAGGAGGGCACACAACTATTGGAGGCTGTTACTCAGGAGCAGCAGGAGGAGAGCACAGCGCTATTGGAGCATGTTACTCAGGAGCAGCAGGAGGAGGGCACACAACTATTGGAGGCTGTTACTCAGGAGCAGCAGGAGGAGAGCACCTAGCTATTGGAGCCTGTTACTCAGGAGCAGCAGGAGATGCGCACACAACTATTGGAGCCAATTACTCAGCAGCAGCAGGAGGAGAGCACACAGCTATTAGAGGCTGTTACTCAGGGGCAGCAGGAGGAAGGCACACAGGTATTGGAGCCTGTTACTCAGGAGCAGCAGGAGGAGGGCACATAGCTATTGGAGACTGTTACTCAGGAGCAGCAGGAGGAGGGGACACAGGTATTGGAGCCTGTTCCTCTGGGGGAAGCAGGAGGAAGGCACACAGGTATTGAAGCCTGTTACTCAGGAGCAGCAGGAGGAGGGCACACAACTATTGGAGGCTGTTACTCAGGGGAAGCAGGAGGAAGGCACACAGCTATTGGAGCCTGTTACTCAGGGGCAGCAGGAGGAAGGCACACAGGTATTGAAGCCTGTTACTCAGGAGCAGCAGGAGGAGGGCACACAGGTATTGGAGCCTGTTACTCAGGAGCAGCAGGGTGTAGCGCAAAGCTATTGGAGCCTGTTACTCAGGAGGACGGCACACAGCTATTGGAGGGTGTTACTCAGGAGCAGCACGAGGAGGGCACACAGGTATTGGAGCCTGTTACTCAGGAGCAGCAGGAGGAGAGCACACAGGTATTGGAGCCTGTTACTCAGGAGCAGCAGGAGGAGGGCACACAACTATTGGACCCTGTTACTCAGGGGCAGCAGGAGGAAGGCACACAGGTATTGAAGCCTGTTACTCAGGAGCAGCAGGAGGAGGGCACACAACTATTGGAGGCTGGTACTCAGGGGAAGCAGGAGGAAGGCACACAGCTATTGGAGCCTGTTACTCAGGGGCAGCAGGAGGAAGGCACACAGGTATTGAAGCCTGTTACTCAGGAGCAGCAGGAGGAGGGCACACAGGTATTGGAGCCTGTTACTCAGGAGCAGCAGGGTGTAGCGCAAAGCTATTGGAGCCTGTTACTCAGGAGGACGGCACACAGCTATTGGAGGGTGTTACTCAGGAGCAGCACGAGGAGGGCACACAGGTATTGGAGCCTGTTACTCAGGAGCAGCAGGAGGAGAGCACACAGGTATTGGAGCCTGTTACTCAGGGGCAGCAGGAGGAGGTCACGCAGCTATTGGAGCCTGTTACTCAGGAGCAGCAGGAGGAGGGCACACAACTATTGGAGCCTGTTACTCAGGAGCAGCAGGAGGAGGGCACACAACTATTGAAACCTGTTACTCAGGAGCAGCAGGAGGTGGGAACACAACTATTGGAGCCTGTTACTCAGGAGCAGCAGGAGGAGAGCACACAGGTATTGGGGCCTGTTACTCAGGAGCAGCAGGAGGAGGGCACACAGGTATTGGGGCCTGTTACTCAGGAGCAGCAGGAGGAGGGCACACAGGTATTGGAGCCTATTACTCAGGGACAGCAGGAGGAGAGCGCACAACTATTGAAAACTGTTACTCAGGAGCAGCAGGAGGAGGGCACACAACTATTGGAGCCTGTTACTCAGGAGCAGCAGGAGGAGGGCAGACAACTATTGGAGCCTGTTACTCAGGAGCAGCAGCAGGAGAGCACACAACTATTGGAGCCTGTTACTCAGGGGCAGCCGGAGGAGAGCACACTGCTATTGGAGCCTATGACTCAGGAGCAGCAGGAGGAGAGCACATCTATTGGAGCCTGTTAATAAGGGACAGTAGGAGCACAGCACAAAACTATTGGAGCCTGTTACTCAGGAGCAGCAGAGTATGATCACACAGGTATTGGAGACTGTTACTGAAGGGCAGCAGGAGGAAGGCACACAGGTATTGGAGCCTATTACTCAGGAGCAGCAGGAGGAGGGCACACAACTATTGGAGGCTGTTACTCAGGAGCCGCAGGAGGAGAGCACAGCGCTATTGGAGCATGTTACTCAGGAGCAGCAGGAGGAGGGCACACAACTATTGGAGGCTGTTACTAAGGAGCAGCAGGAGGAGAGCACAGAGCTATTGGAGCCTGTTACTCAGGAGCAGCAGGAGGAGGGCACACAACTATTGGAGCCAATTACACAGCAGCAGCAGGAGGAGAGCACACAGCTATTAGAGGCTGTTACTCAGGGGCAGCAGGAGGAGGGCACACAACTATTGGAGGCTGTTACTCAGGAGCAGCAGGAGGAGAGCACATAGCTATTGGAGTCTGTTACTCAGGAGCAGCAGGAGGAGGGGACACAGGTATTGGAGCCTGTTCCTCTGGGGGAAGCAGGAGGAAGGAACACAGGTATTGAAGCCTGTTACTCAGGAGCAGCAGGAGGAGGGCACACAGCTATTGGAGCCTGTTACTCAGGAGCAGCAGGAGGAGGGCACACAACTATTGGAGGCTGTTACTCAGGGGCAGCGGGAGGAAGGCACACAGCTTTTGGAGCCTGTTACTCAGGGGCAGCAGGAGGAAGTCACACAGATATTGAAACCAGTTACTCAGGAGCAGCAGGAGGAGGGCACACAGCTATTGGAGCCTGTTACTCAGGAGCAGCAAAAGGAGGGCACACAACTATTGGAGGCTGTTACTCAGGGGCAGCAGGAGGAGGACACACAGGTATTGGAGCCTATGACTCAGGAGCAGCAGGAGGAGGGCACACAGGTATTGGAGCCTGTTAATCAGGGGCAGCAGGAGGAGAGCACATAGGTATTGGAGCCTGTTACTCAGGAGCAGCAGGAGGAGGGCACATAGCTATTGAAGCCTGTTTCTCAGGAGCAGCAGGAGGAGGGCACACAGGTATTGGAGCCTGTTACTCAGGAGCAGCAGGGTGTAAGCGCACAGCTATTGGAGCCTGTTACTCAGTAGGACGGCACACAGCTATTGGAGGGTGTTACTCAGGAGCAGCACGAGGAGGGCACACAGGTATTAGAGCCTGTTACTCAGGAGCAGCAGGAGGAGAGCACACAGGTATTGGAGCCTGTTACTCAGGAGCAGCAGGAGGAGAGCGCACAGGTATTGGAGCCTGTTACTCAGGAGCAGCAGGAGGAGAGCACACAGCTATTGGAGCGTATGACTCAGGAGCCGCAGGAGGAGGGCACACAGCTATTGGAGCCAGTTACTCAGGAGCAGCAGGCGGAGAGCACACAACTATTGAAACCTGTTACTCAGGAGCAGCAGGAGGAGGGCACACAACTATTGGAGCCTGTTACTCAGGAGCAGCAGGAGGAGGGAACACAACTATTGGAGCCTGTTACTCAGGAGCAGCAGGAGGAGGGCACACAGGTATTGAAACTTGTTACTCAGGAGCAGCAGGAGGAGGGAACACAACTATTGGAGCCTGTTACTCAGGAGCAGCAGGAGGAGAGCACACAGGTATTGGGGCCTGTTACTCAGGAGCAGCAGGAGGAGGGCACACAGGTATTGGGGCCTGTTACATAGGAGCAGCAGGAGGAGGGCACACAGGTATTGGAGCCTGTTACTCAGGGGCAGCAGGAGGAAGGCGCACAGGTATTGAAGCCTGTTACTCAGGAGCAGAAGGAGGAGGGCACACAAATATTGAAACCTGTTACTCAGGAGCAGCAGGAGGAGGGAACACAACTATTGGAGCCTGTTACTCAGGAGCAGCAGGAGGAGAGCACACAACTATTGAAACCTGTTACTCAGGAGCAGCAGGAGGAGGGAACACAACTATTGGAGCATGTTACTCAGGAGCAGCAGGAGGAGAGCACACAGGTATTTGGGCCTGTTACTCAGGAGCAGGAGGAGGAGGGCACACAGGTATTGGAGCCTGTTACTCAGGGGCAGCAGGAGGAAGGCACACAGGTATTGAAGCCTGTTACTCAGGAGCAGCAGGAGGAGGGCACACAGGTATTGGAGCCTGTTACTCAGGAGCAGCAGGAGGAGGGCACAAAACTATTGCAGGCTGTTACTCAGGGGCAGCAGGAGGAGGGCACACAGGTATTGGAGCCTGTTACTCAGGAGCAGCAGGAGGAGGGCACACAGCTATTGGAGCCTGTTACTCAGGAGCAGCAGGAGGAGAGCGCACAACTACTGAAATCTGTTACTCAGGAGCAGCAGGAGGAGGGCACACAACTATTGGAGCCTGTTACTCAGGAGCAGCAGGAGGAGGGCACACAACTATTGAAACCTGTTACTCAGGAGCAGCAGGAGTAGGGCACACAACTATTGGAGCCTTTTACTCAGGATCAGCAGGAGGAGAGCACACAGGTATTGGGGCCTGTTACTCAGGAGCAGCAGGAGGAGGGCACATAGCTATTGGATCCTGTTACTCAGGAGCAGCAGGAGGAGGGCACACAGGTATTGGAGCCTGTTGCTCAGTTGCAGCAGGAGGAAGGCACACAGGTATTGAAGCCTGTTACTCAGGAGCAGCAGGAGGAGCGCACACAGCTATTGGAGCCTGTTACTCAGGAGCCGCAGGAGGAGGGCACACAACTATTGGAGGCTGTTACTCAGGCGCAGCAGGAGGAGGGCACACAGGTATTGGGGCCTGTTACTCAGGAGCAGCAGGAGGAGGGCACACAGGTATTGGAGGTTGTTACTCAGGAGCAGCAGGAGGAGAGCACAGAGCTATTGGAGCCTGTTACTCAGGAGCAGCAGGAGGTGGGCACACAGGTTTTGGAGCCTGTTACTCCTGAGCAGCAGGATGAGGGCACATAGCTATTGGAGCCTGTTAATCAGGGGCAGCAGAAGGAAGGCACAGTGCTATTGGAGAATGTTACTCAGGGGCAGCAGGAGGAGGGCACACAGGTATTGGAGCTAGTCACTCAGGAGCAGCAGGAGGTGGGCACACAGGTATTGGTGCCTGTTACTCAGGAGCAGCAGGGTGTAAACGCACAGCTATTGGAGCCTGTTACTCAGGAGGAGGGCACACAGCTATTGGAGCCTGTTACTCAGGGGCAGCAGGTGGGTGTGCAAACAGGTATTGGATCCGGTTACTCAGGGGCAGGAGGGTGTGAGCATGCAGCTATTGAAGCCTGTTACTGAAGAGCAGAAGGAGGACAGCACACAGTTATTGGAACCTGTTACTGAAGGGCAGCAGGAGGACAGCACACAGCTATTGGAGCCTGTTACTCAGGGGCAACAGGAGGAGAGCACACAGGTATTGGAGACTGTTGTTCAGGAGCAGCAGGAAGAGGACACGCAGCTATTGGAGCCTGTTACGCAGGGGCAGCAGGGGGTGAGGCACACAGCTATTGGAACCTGTTACTCAGGGGTAGCAGTCGGTTAGCACACAGGTATTGGAGCATGTTACTGAAGGGCAGCAGGAGGATAGCACACAGCTATTGGAGCCTGTTACTCAGGGGCAGCAGGTGGAAACAGGAACACAGGAACAGGAGCCAGTCATTAAACTGCTCTCGACCTCGACACAGGAACAGAAGCGAGTCACTCGACTGCTCGAGACTGGAACACAGGAACAGGAGGCCATCACTCAACTGCTCGAGACTGGGACACAGGAACAGGAGACCATCACTCAACTGCTCGAGACTGGGACACAGGGATAGGAGGCAGTTATTCTCTGATCTGATTGTGATTCCCTCATTCCATTTTTAAGATATTCCCCTCTCTGCAGTCTCTGCTCCTTTTGATGGTCATGTTGCAGATGTTGTCACTACAGTCACCATGAATCATCCAGAGTGGGTCACCAAAGCATCTGGTCTTCCTGAATTTCCACAGCAGCTTAAAGCACAGCCTCCAGGAAACTGTCCCCAGCTTTTCCACTAACATTCCAAAACTAGAATTAAGTTAAATGTCACTCAAGTGCTAGTGAGAAGGCTCTTCTGGATCAGTAACAGTGCAAGCGATTCCTTGTGTTACTGAGCACATGATCAGTAGAGAGTGATTACCACAGGCGTTCAATTGATCGGCGCAGAGCAAGTTAGAAAGGTGTGCATCAAAACTGCTGGAAGTCCACTATCCAACATGAAGCACAGAGCAGGACACCGGGAAGTCAAATAAAACACACGCTATGCTTTTTGAACATTGTTTCTAAGCTGCTTAATGTTGGAAGCTGATGCTCAGTTTAAATACCAACAGTTTATATAGCAACAAATGGGAGGGATTTGGGAAATAGACGGATGGAGAGAGACTCAGAGTCAGTGTTGCAGAAGGATGTGTTCGCATGTTTAAAAATGCTGAAGTGAAGACATTTCGATAGCATCAAATAACATAGGCTGGTATTTCCGGCAATGGTGAAGTAATAGTATACTGGTGTGAGTTCAGACAGAATCATAGACTCTCGGAGATGTACAGCACAGAAACAGACCCTTCAGTCTAACTTGTCCATGCCGATGGGATATCCCAAATTAAACTAGTCCCATTTGCCAGCACTTGGCACATTTCGATGTAAACCCTTCCTCTTCATGTACCCATCCAAATGCCTTTTAAATGTAATCATAACAGGCACCACCACCTCCACTGGTAGCTCATTCCACACGTGCACCATTCTGTATTAGAAAATGTTGGTCCTTGGGTCTCACCTGAAATCCATGCCCTCTGGTTTTGCGAAAGAAATATGCCTATTAACCCTGTATATGCCTCTCATACTCCAAGGAAAATCACCCCAACCTACTCACTCTCTCCCAATAGCTCAAATCCTGGCAACATCCTTGTAAATCTTTTCTGCCTCCCTTCAAATTTCACAATATCTTTCTGATAGGAGGGAGACCAGAATTGAATACAATACTCCAAAATAACCGAATGAATGTGCTGTACAGCAGCAGCATGGCCTCCCAATTCATATAGTCAAAGCACTGACCAATGGCAAGCATGCCAAATGGCTTCTACCGAATTCTATCGAACTGTAACACAACTTTCAAGGAATTTTGAAACTACACTCCAAAACCTTTTTGTTCAGCAACACTCCACAGGACCTTACCATTAAGTGTCTACATCCTGCCCTGATTTGCATTTCCAAAATGCAGTGCCTCACATTTATCTGCACTAAACACCATTCGCTGCTCCTCAGCCGATCAGCCCACCTGATCAAGATCTCGTTGTACTCTGATGAAAACCTTCCGTGTGTCCACAACAACATCAGTTTTGGTGTCATTTGCAAACTAACCAACTATCGCTGCTGTGTTCACATCCAAATGATCTACATAAATAATGAAAAACAGTGGACCCAGCACTGATACTTGTTGCACACCACTGGTTACAACCCACCAGTTCGAAAAGCAATCCTCCATCACCACCCTCTATCTCCTACCTTCGAGCCAATTTTGTATCCACATGTCTAGTTTTCCATGTGCATTCCATGTGAACTAACCTAGTTAACCAGTCTACCATGTAGAACGTTGTCAAATGCCTTAATGAAGTCTATATCGCAATGTGCACCTCTGCCTCAATGAATCCTCTTCGTCAGTTTCTTCACAAAATCTCAGTCAATTTCGTGAGACACCATTTCCTTTACTTAAAGCTACGTTGACGATTCCGTATCAGTCCTTGCCATTCAAAATACATGCAGACCTTGTGCCTCATAATCCATACCAACAACTTGCCCATCACTGACGTCAGGTTCATCGGCTTTCCCTTACTATCCTTCTTAATGTTTTTAAAGTAATGACATCACGTTATCAAACCTCCTATCTTCTGGCACCTCACCTGTGACAATCAATGATACAAGTATCTCAGCATGTGACCCAACAATCCCTTCCCTAGCTTCCCACAGAGTTCGAGGTGACAGCTTATCAGGTCCTGGGGACTTTTCCATCTTTACAGGCTTTACGAACTCCAGCATCTCTTCCTCTCTATTACAGATACTTTTCAAGATGTCACTGTTAATTTCGGAAGTTCCTTAGCTTCCATCTCCTTCTGCACAGTAAATACTGATGCAAGGTGCTTGTTTAGTATCGCCTCCATCTCCTGTTGTTCTGCACATCGGAAGCCTTGCTGATCTTTAAGTGACCCAAAACTCTCTTGTGTTACTCTTTCGTCCTTAATGTGTTTGTACAGTACCTTTGAATTCTCCTTAACCCTATTTGTCAAAGCTATCTCAAGCCCCCTTTATGGCCTCCGGATTTCCCTTTTCATTATACTTCTACTGGCTATAGACTCTTCTCGACAGTCACTTTAAATCTGGAATTCAGAGGCTGATGACGATGATATATCTAGTTTTGATTATTTGAAATACCCAACTAGTTCGCTGATGCCCTTGAAGGAAGCAAACAGCCATCCTTACCTGGTCTAGGTTACATGTGACTCCAGACCCACAACAATATGGTTAACTGTTTACTGCCTCTTGGCAATTAGTGATGGGTAATAAATGCAGGCTAAGCCAGTTATACTCTCATCCCGTGAATGAATACTGTAAAAACATCGACTCCTGATATCCTTATATGACATTGGCATCCCTCTTACCCGTGACCAGGCCATCAATTTCTCCAATCCGCCAGCATTCCTTACAACTTCCAGCCTTACCCCTCACCCTAAAAGGGGCATACTGTCTCTGGGCTCTTGATATCTCATTTTTGAAGGCTTCCCACTTCTGAGCTGGCCCCTTATCTGTGAATATCGATTCCAATCCAGTTTGGAAGTTAGAGTCATAGTGTCATAGAGATGTGCAGCATGGAAACAGACCCTTCGGTCCACCTCATCCATGCCGACTAGATATCCCAACCCAATCCAATCCCACCTGGCAGCGTCCTGCCCATTTCCCTCCAAACCCTTCCTATTCATGCACTCATCCAAATACCTCTTAAATGTTGCAATCGTACCAACTTCCATCACTTCCTCTGGCAGCTCAGTCCATACACGTACCACACTCTGTGTGAAATATTGTCCCTTCAGTCACATTTATATCCTTCCCCTCTCACCCCAAACCTATACCCTCTCGTTCTGGACATCTCGGACCTCAGGCAAAAGACTTTGTCCATTTACCCTATCCAAGTTCTTGCCTAATATAATCAAATTAGACTTTCTCCAATTTAAAAAAATATCTTTTAGATCCAATTTATCCTTTTCCATCTCTGTTTTAAAACTAATAGAATTATGATTACTTGTTCCAAAGTGCTTCCCCACTGATAACTCAATCTCCTGCCCTACCTTATTTCCCAAGGGTAGGTCAAGTTTATGTTCTTCTCTGTAATGGAGAGCATTGTACAAGCAACTGCAGCTTTGTGACTGTTAGTGGTTTCAACAGAATCTATGACTCACTGGTCTGAATCTAAGAATAATTTGTCTCAGTGACGTTTTCATTGAATGTGACAGATGGATTGTCTGTACGAGTCTGAGCAAGTTTCTGGTGTTATCTTGTCAAACTCACCTCATTAACTACCCACTCCACCTCATGGTGTCCCTCTTATTCAATACCAGCCCGATTCTCACACCCATCATGGCTGGAGGTACTCACCATCGCTCGGATGCCCCTGGATATTCCGTGATCTCTGGCACTGGTGCCATCTTCAAAAGGCCAATGGGCAGACGGTTGAGCTTTCTTAGTTAGAAGTTGCCCTGCACTTTTTACCTTGAGCATGGCAGATAAGGGACAATTACAACACGGTTTTTTGGACAGGGGTTTGGAAGACCTAGTGGATGGGCTAGTTCAGAGTTAGACCATTCTCTTCCCAGAGGGACCCACACCACCAGACCCCCTGAGCATTGTCCGAGCTCACCACCCAGCTCAGTGCTGTATCTGCGTTCTGAGGAAATGTCCAGCAATACAGGACAAGCATCAATAACCTTCACCACTCTGTCAGGGTAAGGGTCACTGTATTCTCTCTGATCCCTCGCACTCACTGTATATTTGTTATAGCACCGACCACCGAACTAGGCTCATGCTCCACCACTCTCACTCTTTCACCTTCTCTCCCTCTCTCTCTCTCCTAATTTCCCTCCACTATACCACCCACACTAATAACGCAACATGGCCGTAACACTATGGACTAACTCCCTCCTGACACTTCACCATTTCCCCTGCCACACCTACACCAGAACTAAGAGCAGGGCCACCCTCTGCAACCTTCCCTCCCTCCCTCCCTTTGTACCATTCCAGGAGAAACAGCCTGCAATAGGACAGAAATGGTCAAGCCGGGTTGTGGAGTGCCCGATATCCGCTCCCTCATGCCACCACCACATGGGGAGGACCCTGCTACGAGTTGGAGAGGACCGGGATGCCTCGTGTGGAGATTCTGAAACATCCACATCTCACCAAACGAGTAAGGAGCATTGTTCAGTGAAGGGCAATTCTCACTTTAAACCCACTGGCAGTTCCGTTTCCCCCGGCACAACGTAGAAGCCGTGGCCCTGATGCCATCTCTCTTTTGTGTCGAGCTGGTATAAATGGAAACTCCACCATCTCGGTGGCCGGAGGGTGGGCTCACAACACATCGTCACCATTACCTCCCAGGAAGGGAGCACGGAGGCTCCCTCCTATACCTCCTCCTGTAAAAAGCTCAAATACTGAAAATAATCTGTGACATTTACTGCTCTCCTCCCTTGTCCTGCCATGTCCAATAATCTGTCCTCATATATATCCAGCATCCTGTGCTCCTGCAGCCCTTTTATAACTGTACAGATATTTTATATTGTCTGTCAATGTTATTCCTACCAAAGTGCATCATCTCACACTGCTCTGCATTGATGCTCATCTGCCATAAAACAGAACACTACACCAATTTGTCACTGCCCTTTTGGAGTTCCACACTGTCCTCCACACACTTTACAATTCTTCCAGGTTTGGTTTCGGCAAGCAATGAAATTGTCCTAAAATCACTCTCCACTAATACTTACTGACTCTCTCACTAGTGTGAACAAGCACAATACAAAAACACTCACCATGAACAGACTGAAAAAAACTGACACATACCAGAGTCCAAGTGATATATTGACAAAGTTACCGGAGCAAGAGAAATACTGACAGACACTCCATGTCTGTATTAGTGTCAGTGTATGAGTGAGTGTCTCTATGTCTCTGTGTTCGTGTGTGTTTAACTGTGTGTATCAGTGTAGGGCGAGTCTGGAAGTCACTGTGGTGTTAATGTGATGTACTATCCCCCTGACATGAGTTTCTGAGGAAGGGGTACTCAACCCAAAACATTAACTTTCATTTCTGCCCACAGATGGTGACCGACTTGCTGAGCTTTCTGTCGCTCTCAGACTCTGCTGGTCTCCCCACCCCTCTGTACAGGTGGTAATGGAGGGCGAAAATCATAGGGATTCAGTTTCGGAAGGACAGAGGGAATGTATCAGCTCACAGCACCATCCAAACTGAGAGCACCATCAACACACATATACGCACACACACACACACTACAAACACGCACACACACACAGGCATGTACACACATAGAGCTGCACACAGACGCTCATGCACAGATACACAATACTTATAGCCACCGCCACACACACTTACACACACACTACAAACGTGTGCACACACAGAGACACTTGCACACAGACATATACAGCTGCACACAGACACTCACATACAGATTCACATACCTATAGCCACCCTACACACGCACTTACAAATGCACACACACACGCGACACACACCGAGATGCAGAGAGCCACACACACAAAGAGACATACACACACCCATGACACACACACACACGCACACAAAATGCTTACACTCATGCAGATATATATACATACATGCACACATACGCATGCACTCACACAGACGCACACACACGCCCGCAGAACACACACAGACACAGATTTCATTCGTTTCTTCATTCCAACCCCACACCAGAACTTATCCCAGATCCATCCTTCCAACTCGGCACCTCCCTCTTGAACTGTGCTACCTGTCCGTCTTCATTCCCACTATCCACTTCACTCTTTGCTCCAACCTATCACCTTCACTCCACCATCATTTATTTGTCGCCTTCCCAGCTGCCTTACCCAAGCACCATCCCCTTCCATTTATCGTTCGGCCCACATGGTCCACAAGCCTCGTTACTAATGATGAGATTATGCTCGAAATTCCAACTTTCATGCTCTTTGGATGCTGCCTGAAATTCTGTGCTTTTCCAGCACCACACTCTTTGACATAGACACACACGCACCCACAGACACAGAAACACACACACAGACACACAGACACAGAAACACACACACAGACACACACACACAGACACACATACACACACAAACACAAAGACAACCATGCTTCCCACGCTCGAAAACATCCACACTCCCCACACAGAGACACCCACACTGCCCACACACACACACATACTCACACACAGACAGGCATACACACTCAAACAAACATGCACACTAACACACATAGACACCCACCCTCCCCACAAATGCACATTTACTCTCATACACGGACAGACACACTCAGCCAGACACACAACTAACACATATGCAGACACGCAAAAAGCACATGTACGTACATACATGCACAAAGGAACACACAGACAGAAACACAGACACACACACACAGGCACACAGATACATACTGATATGCACATACACTGGCAAACAGACAGAGGCATACACACATTGACACATAGAAAACACCCTTACAAGCCCCCTACACACAGACACCCAAACTCCTCACACACACGCAGAATCACTGATACACAGAGACACACAATCACTCGCACACACACAAAACAAGCACATATTATCACACAGACACACAGAGATGCACAGAGACATGCACACACCGACACACACCAACACAGACATACAGGCATGCACACACAGAGGCAGACATACATTGACACATGTACACACACAGTGACAAGATCCATTGAATCGGATTCCGTGAAAAACAGAAGCCGATGGAATGAAAAGTGCCATGAGAGCGAGAATATAACATTATATGTGAGGAAGTTGTTTTCCAGACTCGAGGAGAGTGCACAATGCTGTTTCCAGGGATCAATATCTGGATATGTAGACAGAATTAGCATCGGCTGTTATTGTACTGCATCTTTTGTACAATGTTGCAAAAGCACAGGCCTTTTCTATAGAGGGGACAACTTCAAAATCCTCAATGATGCAAAACACACAAATGAGGTGAACAACAAAGCAACCGCAGAAACTCGTGTTACGTCATGGGGTGAACGCCCTGGCTCAACCTTTGCTCAAATTCGCTCTCTGTCAAATTCCTGAGCCAGAGTTTCGAACACTGAATGGTCTATGTTAATAAACACTGCTCAAATCTCACAACTTCAGTATTTAATACGCCCCTACATGTATGTCTGACAACAGTAATTGCTCCCTCACTGTGTTACTTCAGCACACGTAGAGAAAAAATAAACATGAGAACAACAGTCACGTATGTGACAGGGATTTGACCCGATGCACACCTCTTCCCACCCTACCTCTTGCACACCTCTTCCCACCCTACCTCTTGCATTACACCTCTTCCCACCCTACCTCTTGCAAAAATGCCATCCCTTATTCCCAATTCCTCCGCCTCTGCCGGACCTGTTCCCAGGAGGACCAGTTCCACCACAAAACACACAAGATGGCCTCCTTCTTTAGAGACCGCAATTTCCCTTCCCACGTGGTTAAAGATGCCCTCCAATGCATCTCATCTACATTCCGCACCTCCGCCCTCAGACTCCAACCCTCCAACCGTAACAAGGACAGAACGCCCCTGGTGCTCACCTTCCACCTTACAAACCTTCGCATAAACCAAATCATCCGCTGTCATTTCTGCCACCTCCAAACAGACCCCACCACCAGGGATATATTTCCCTCCCCACCCCTTTCCGCCTTCCACAAAGACCGTTCCCTCAGTGACTACCTGGTCAGGTCCACACCCCCCTACAACCCACCCTCCCATTCTGGCACTTTCCCTGCCGCCTCAGGAACTGGAAAACCTGCGCCCACACCTCCTGCCTCACCTCTCTCCAAGGCCCTAAAAGAGCCTTCCACATCCATCAAAGTTTTATTTGCACATCCACTAATATCATTTATTGTATCCGTTGCTCCCGATGCAGTCTCCTCTACATTGGGGAGACTGGGCGCCTCCTAGCAGAGCGCTTTAAGGAACATCTCCGGGACACCCGCACCACTCAACCACAGCGCCCTGTGGCCCAACATTTCAACTCCCCCTCCCACTCTGCCGAGTACATGGAGGTCCTGGGCCTCCTTCACCGCCGCTCCCTCACCACCAGAGGCCTGGAGGAAGAACGCCTCATCTTCCGCCTCAGAACACTTCAACCCCAGGGCATCAATGTGGACTTCAACAGTTTCCTCATTTCCCCGTCCCCCACCTCGCCCTAGTTCTAAACTTCCAGATCAGCACTGTCCCCATGACATGTCTGGACTTGTCCTACCTGCCTAGCTCCTTTTCCACCTATCCACTCCACCCTCCTCCCTGACCTATCACCTTCACCCCCTCCCCCAATCACTCATGGTATTCTACGCTACATTCTCCCCACCCCCACCCTCCTCTAGCCTCCTCCACGCTTCAGGTTCACTGCCTTTATTCCTAATGAATGGATTCTGCCCGAAACGTCGATTTCGAAACTCCTTGGATGCTGCCTGAACTGCTGTGCTCTTCCACCACCACTAATCTAGAATCTGGTTTCCAGCATCTGCAGTCATTGTTTTTACCGCCTTGCAGTTCTTCCCCAGGCTGTATCACACAGCAGGGTCCTCCGGTGAAATGAACAGCCGTGAATGACATGTGGTTCGGTCTGTCGGAGACAGCATTTCCAGACAGATACAGTTCCCTCTTATTAGAACAAGCAGCACTGATGATGAATAACCTCAGAGAGAAGCAAGCGATAGAGATTTACCGTGGACTCGATGGGCTGAACGGCTTCTGTCGGCACGTGAATGACGTCACACGTCTCTGCCGTCCCTCTCCCTGTCTCTGTGACAGAGTGGCAGAGGGAGAAATAATGGCTCGTTTTTAATCCTCCCTTCCGCTTTGGACTGTCTGCAGCTCCGCAGCTCCTGGTTGTGGGGATGGTTCTCAGTGAGCGAGGGTTTCATTCGGAGTCACTTCATCTGGGACATTTGGGACTCAGATGTTAACTGATGCCCGATTGCAGCAAAGAAACCGACGGCTCTGAAACAAAAGCCTTTCTGCTGGATTGTTCTGTGAAGATTGATTCTGAACATCAAATGGGCAGCACAAAAATGCACTGCTTTGAATTTTACTGAGGGAAGAGAGTCCACAGCCCATTTCTCTCTTTCCCACCAACTCAGCACGTTTTTCTCTCTCTCAAATAAATGATATTTGGAGGAAGTTCGCAATCAAAGTTGCTAAGTTCCAGCGGCGCTCTTGCACCTGGCTGTGCCCGTGAGAGGAAGCTTCAGAGCATATCCGTATTTACATCCCGTCATAATGCCTGCAAGTGGAGGGGAATGGCTGAATACTCTGCCATTAGAGACAGCTCAGTCCACGGGGATGGGATAAACAGCATCGTCCCGCGTGGGGACGTTCTGCCGATCAGACACAGTCCACTTTATCATTCAGATCATACCAGAGTGAGAACGCTCGATAAGGCCAATCGGTCACTCGTACCTGTGCCAACTCGGGAGTTGCAAAAAATTGGTGAAAGTGGAAAGTGGATTTGTTCACGTTTCAAGTGTTTCCATGAAGCAGGAAGCAGAAGAAGATACACAGTCAAGCGATTGAGATCTGACTACAGGGGCAGCAAATAAGTTGTACAGGGCAGGGGAGAGCTTTGAAGTATTGAATTCTGGTTAATGGGACGATCATGCTTTTACGAGGCCACGCTGCTACAGAAGAAACTATGTCAGTGTCTCTCAGCATTGTGATGTCACAGGCAAAAGACGCCGTTACACTGCAGGAAATTCCTTTTTCCAATGTGATGGCAGTCCATATGTAAAGGTGCAGCTTATATATCGAATCCTTTCACATAAATAATTCCACTGCACCTCAGTGCGTTGTATTGTCTCCTTTCCACTTTACCTGTCATTGTGCCTGCACTGAAGTTGATTTACTCTTTCTGCGTGTCTTTTACAGTCTGGATGATGTGATGCAGTTGTACTGACCCATCTTCTGACAGAATTTTCCACTTCATTTCAGCCCGCCCTAACTTCGCTATCTGATACCATTCCCATTGTTTAGATGTTAATCGCTCGTCTCAGATCCAGCCTGCCCTCACCCAAAATAAATGGAAAACTCAGTCACACTGTGATCACTGCAATCGAGGGATATATTCACTCTAAGGTCATTGATAATTCGAAGGATAAAGTTAGGACTGCAGATGCTGGAGATCAGAGTTGGTAGTGTGATGTTGGAAAAGCACAGATCAGGGAGCATCCGAGGAGCAGGAGTATTCAGGTTTCAGACTTAAGCCCTTCATCTGGAATAAGGCTTGTGAGTCGGGGCTGAGAGATAAAAGAAAATAGTGTGGGGTTGAGGGGAAATAGCTGGAAAGTAAGTGATGGACGAATAGGAGGGAGAAGAAAATCGGTCAGAAATAGCAGTGATGGAAAGGGTTGCGAGGACGGTGCCGAGTTGAAGGCTTGGGCTTGGGGGAGGGGAAATGAGGTAACTGTTCAAATTCACATTTATCCCGTGTGGTGTTAGGGTCCCAAGCCGGTAGGTGTAGTGTTCCTCCTCCAGGCGTTGGGTGGTAACGGTTTGGCAGTGGCGAGGTCCAAGACCTGTATGTCTTTGATGGGGTAGGAGGGGGAGTTGAAGTGTTCAGCCACGGGACGGTGAAGTTGGTGGGTGCGGGTGTCCCAGAGATGTTCTCTGAAATGATCTGCAAGAAGGTTTCCTGTCTCCCTGATGAAGAGGAGACCGCACTGGGCGCAACGGATTCAGAAGATGACATTGGTCGCTGTACAGGTGAATTTCTAATGGATGTGGAATGATCCATTCGGGCCTTGGCTGAGGTGAGGGGAGTGGTGTGGGTGCTAGTTTCACCCGTCCTTTGGTGGCAGTGAAAGATGCCAGGAGAGGGTTGTGGGCTGGTTGGGGGGGATGTATGGACCTGAAGAGGAGGTCATGGAGGGAATGGTCTTTACAGAATGTTGGCAGGGCTGGGCAGCGAAATATATCTCTGGTGATGGTGTCTGTTTGGAGGTGGCATCAGTGGCAGAATATGATGCGTTTATGCGGAGTTTGATGGGATGTAAGGTGAGCACCAGGTGGTTCTGTCCTTGTTGCGTTGAGAGGCGTGGCTTCAAGGGTGGTGGTGTGTGAAATGGAGGTGTTGAACCAGAGGGCGCTGTCAACCACGTGGGAAGGCAATTTGTGATCGTGGAAGAAGGAGACCAACTGGCTCTTTCTGAGGTGAAATTGGTCATCCTGGAAACATATGTGCTGGAGGTGGAGGAATTGGGAATAAGGAATGGCGTTCTTACACGAGATAGGGTTGGAGGAGATGTAGTCTAGATACATGTGGGAGTCGGTGGGCTTGTAGTATATGTCTGTAATTAGTCAGTTGCCAGAGTCGGTGATGGAGAGGTCCAGGAAGGTGAGGGAAGTTGCCAAGAGGATCCGGATAAATTTGAGGTCGGAGTGGAAGGTGTTGGTAAAGTTGGTGAGCTATGCAACCTCCTCGTTCGAGCACCAAGTGAACCCAAACATTCATCAATGTAGCGGAGGAACAGGTGGAGGATGGTGCCTGTGTAATTGTGAAAGATGGACAGTTCCGCGTATCTAACAAACAGGCAGGCATAGCTAGGCCTTACGTGGTGCCCATGGCTACCAGCGTCAATGGAGGAAGTGGGAGAATTGGAAAGAGAAGTTGTTGATTGTGAGCACCAGTTCAGCCAAGTGGATGAGGATGTCGGTGGGAAGGTACTGATTGGGATGGTGTGAGATTAAGAAATGGAAGGCTTGTAGACTTCTGTCATGGCAGATGGATTTGTACAGGGACTGGATGTCCACAGTGAAGATGACGCGATGGGGGCTAGGGAAACGAAATTCTTGGAGGAGGTGAAGTGCATAGGGGTGTCACAAATGTAAGTGGGAATTTCCTGAACTGGGAAGAGAGGAGTGTGTCGATGTAGGAAGAGATGATTCGGATGGGACAGGCTCAGGATGAGACAATAGGTCGACTGGGGCAGTCAGGTTTGTGAATCTTAGGAAGGAGGTAGAATTGGGGAGTGCGCATTTCACAGATAATGAGGTTGAAGGTTGTGGATAGGAGATGCCCAGAGGTGATGAGATTGTGGTTGGTCTGGGAGATGATGGTTTGGTGAGAGGAGGAGAGTTTGTGATCGTGGTCTGTAGGAGGAGGAGCCTGCCAGTTGGCAAATGGCTTCAGCTTTGTTCCTCTGCCCGACTCACAAGACTAATTCCTGATGAATGGCTTATGCCTAAATCGTCCATTCTCCTGCACCTCGGATGTTGCCTGACCTGCTGTGCTTTTCCAGTACAACACCCTCCACTCATTCATTATTACTGTCTCATTTCACACTGCCAGGTCCATGCTGTCTGTTTGATTCTCATGAGCACTGTTCTCATGGACTGCGACAAAATCTGCCAATCTGAAACAAAAACAGAAATTGCTGTAAAATCACAGGTGTGCTGGCAGCGTCTGTGCAGATGAATCACAGTTAACGTTTCACATCCATTGGGTCCGTCTCTCCACAGATGCTGCCAGACGTCCTGAAATGTTCCAGCAACGTCTGTTTTTGTTTGATTTTCAACATCAGCAATTTTTTTCATTTTTTTTCTTATTTTCTGCCATCATGTTTTAAATATGACTGTGATGGAACGGCCCGATTCCACCAGCCGGCTCCTTTTATTTGGTTCACGTGACCAATGCCTTTCCACTTGGTCACCACGCCCTCCAGCTGCACTGCATATAAATTGACAAAATTGTGGCATTCTCTTGGATTGGTAATCAGGAGCGAGATTGATTGAAAGTATTGAAAATTTAAGATAAACTGATAAAATACGGGATATAAAACGGGAAACTGAAAGGGAAAGAGAGAACAGCGAATGATAATCCTTTGACAAAACTGAAATACAATTGCTCAAGATTCAGGAAGGACTTTCATCCACAAACATACCACAATATGGAATGTAATTTTGAAACAACCAATGCAAGCAGATAGCAAAATCTTCATTTTAAAGTCTTGCTGCAACTGTTTTGGTTTTCATGAACGCACACATGGGATGCAGGGCTGTAATGATCTCCTAAAATGGAAAAGGAAATCCTTGCCTTCGAGGATACGTGGGGAATGTTCACTGATTTTTCCCAGTAATGGCAGGACTGTCCTCTGGAAGCATATGAGTAAAATCTTTCAATGTTTCATTGAGTTTCGAATGAGTGGTGAAGGGAATGTCTCCATTCACAAATTAAACGGTCAGTAGAATTCAATACAGGGACCCATGAAATGATGAACAAGAACACGGACATACGATACACAATAGCTACGACAATTACTATGTGAAACTCTGGTTTCAAGGTGAAACTCTGTAAATGAGGCTGATGTCGTAAAATAACAGCAGACAGAAGTCATATCCTAATGAGTAGGATAATGAATCGAATCGTCACTTGGAGACGCAACACCTACTTTAAAGATTTGACCACATTCACATGATGTTATGCATATTTCGTACATTCTTAACTCCACCCAAGAAATCCACCAAGAAAACTCTGTCCTTTTGTGTTGTTAACCATCTGTACTTCTCTGCAGCACGCCATTTAAGATAAAATATGCTCAGACCAAAATTCAGTTCAATACAATATTCAAACGGTCCAATGTGATTTCTTTTTTGATTATTGCAACTACCTTTGTGAGTTTGCAACAAACTGTGTAACATGAAACCAGTTCAACATCTATTTTCCCGGAATTTAAAGCAGTGCACATGGGAAACGTTATCCATCTGCTGAAAAATCACCTTCGTCTCTCTCTCCACATATGTCTCTTCACGTTTTAGATACTTGCAGTATGTTTGTTGATCAAGGAGTCATTATTCAGAAAATGTCGTTTCTCAATCCACAAACATCGGTATTTTCCCATAAACTTGGCTTTGCTCAATATCACCTTCTGGCCGTATCCCTCAACACGACGACAAATTGAAGCTGCTCCATGTGAGGCTCAAAATTAAACCTTCGGCACAGCACAGCCCACTGTACTGGAACAGAGATACCGTGCACTGGTCACCTTCAGCACAGGAGCAACACATTAATGCTTACCTCCACATTCCTGGTTTTACCTTAACGTTTGGGAAACTGAGTTTCTCTGATTCCATGGCTAGTAACGGGGATTATATGATCATCTTCACCAGGGTTTCTGTCCCCACGTGAGGAAAGTGGTGAGGTACTCATTGTAAAGATGGATAGATTGATGAAATGTACAATTTCATATTTTGCCTTCACTAACCCATGGGCTTTTTATTTTGTGTTGCATCTGTAGAAATCTTAAAATCTTCATCTTGAACAGACTCAATGACAGATATCCATTGTGTCTCTGGCATCGAATTTCAAAGTTTAAACTCCCTCTGAATCCTTCCACCGCAGTCCGCTGTTTGGGAAGTGTTCCTGTTGTGGGATATGCACATCCCCGTCTGTCACCTGCTGCTCCCAGTATGCGCTCTGGCACTGCACTCATTTTCCATCTGACACTTGCTCACTGTGTTGCTGTGATCATACAGTGACTTGGTGTCGCACGGCCCAGGAAAATGATACAGATCAAGGTTTTTGCATTGTTGAGTTCAATTGTCAGTTTAGCCTTATTTTGGATTTTGACATTGTCTGTCCTGTACACAAGTGAGTGTCAAAAACATCTGAGCGGAAGTTAGGTGTTCCGAATAATGACATTGAGCACTATGCACTCTCCTCCAGTCTGGAAAACAATTCCTCACAGGCAAGTTAATAGACAATAGACAGCAGGTGCAGGAGTAGGCCATTCTGCCCTTCGAGCCAGCACCACCATTCATTATGATCATGGCTGAACATCCTCAATCTGTATCCTGTTCCTGCCTTAGTCCCATAACCCTTGACTCCACGATCCTTCAGAGTTCGATCCAACTCTTTATTGAAAGAAAACCTCCTGCTGTCTCGGGTTCTTCATTCCATTGACTTCAAATCTTCACAGAATTCAACAGACCTTGTTACATATTCATTTCCTCACATTTGTTCAGATCAATGTGTGCACAGTGTGACAGTGGGAGTGCACTTGCCCCACATCCCAGGGGTCAGACCATAGTCTTGGAACCGTACTGTGTTATTTCTCATTTCACCAACACCAGGGAGAAATATCTGCTTCTCTGCATGATTTACAAAATTCAATTATTCATAAGGTCAGAGCTTTTCGTGTATCTGTGACGAGGTGGGCCGAGAGGTTTAGGCGATGGACTGCTCATCCATTGTGCGCTGCACGCGTGGGTTCGAATCCCACTCTCGTCGCTGTCATCACCGGCTTTCAATGGTGTGGTTTTCAGATTATCACAGCTGTTGTATGGAAACTGGGATTCGAATAGTTATTTTATCTGCATTGACGCTATGACAAAAATCTCAAAGAATAGTTTGAGCCTGTTGAATAAACTACATTGCAATGTCGGTTGCATTGGGATAATGAAAAGGAGCGCGAATTTCTTTTTCAAGTCAAGTTGCTGTTAACGTTTTTTCGTATGAAAGACATACAGGAAAATCAAATACTGAGAGCTGCGAAGTGCATGTTATGCAAAGGGATTCTTAATGAATGTTTTGCCATATGAAATCCGGAGGACGTTGAGTAGAAGTAATTAATCCTGGTGAGAAGAGCACAGCGAGACAGCACAAAATAATGGAGATATTTCAAAGGGGCAGGGCGTGGGTTTCGGGGCACTGAGAACTGGCTGTAAATGCACAGTGGAGAATTGCTGCTGTGGGTGCCGTGCATGGGCACGGAGAGACTTACACATTGGTCTCGCTCTCGCCATTGATGAATGCTGGACATAAGGTACAGATAAACACAAGATGTGGGAAGCAAGCTCCATCTGGTTATGCAAACACTGGATGCATCACATTGAACTATGAACAACGGGAGAAATCAGCATGTTACCTATAGGGAGTGAAACTAAACTGTGGATCAATGACCGCAGATTCATGCAACATAAACATGAAAAATGATTTAACATGTAGGGTGTAGGTTTGCTTGCTCAGCTGTAGCTTTGATATCCAGACGTTTCTTCACTTGGCTAGGTAACATCATCATCAGTGGCGACCTCCAAGTGAAGCGAAGCTGTTGTCTCCTGCTTTCTATTTATATCTTTCTCCTCGATGGGGTTCCTGGGGTTTGCGGTGATGTCATTTCCTGTTCGTTTTCTGAGGGGTTGATAGATGGCATCTAGATCTAAGTGTTTGTTTATGGCATTGTGGTTGGAGTGCCAGGCCTCTAGGAATTCTCTGGCGTGTCTTTGCTTAGCCTGTTCCAGGATAGATGTGTTGTCCCAGTCGAAATAGTGATATTTTTAATCCGTATGTAGGACTACGAAGGAGAGAAGGTCGTGGCTTTTTGTTGCTAGCTGGTGTTCGTGTATCCTGGTGGCTAACTTTCTTCCTGTTTGTCTTACGTAGTGTTGGTGGCAGTCCTTGCATGGAACTTTGTAGATGACGTTGGTTTTGTCCACGGGTTGAACTGTGTCTTTTAAGTTTGTTAGTTTTTGTTTGAGAGTGTTGGTGGATTTGTGTACAACTAGGATTCCGAGGGGTCTTAGTAGTCTGGCTGTCATTTCTGAAACTTCTTTGATGTATGGTAAGGTGGTTAGGGTTTCTGACTGTGTTTGGTCTGCTTGTCGTGGTTTGTTCTTGAGGAATCTGCGGACTGTATTTTTTGAGTATCTGTTCTTCTCGATTACGTTGTATAGGTGGTTCTCCTCTGTTTTCCGAAATTCGTCTGTGCTGCAGTGTGTGGTGGCTCGTTGGAATAGTGTTCTGACACAGCTTCGTTTGTGTGTGTTGGGATGGTTGCTGATGTAGTTAAGTATTTGCTCAGTGTTTGTCGGTTTTCTGTATACGCAGGTTTGTAGTTCTCCATTGTCCTTTCTTTCTACTGTGACGTTCAGGAATGCGAGTTTGTTTCCGGTTTCTTCCTCCTTCGTGAACTTTATGCCTCTGAGGGTGTTGTTGATGATGTTAAATGTCTTTACTATCTTGTTTTGTTTTGTGATGACAAAGGTGTCATCTACATAGCCGACCCAGATTTTTGGTTTCATTGTTGGTAGGGCTGTTTGTTCTAGTCTTTGCATTACCGCCTCTGCTATGAATCCTGATACCGGAGATCTCATGGGTGTGCCGTTGGTTTCTTTGTAGATATGTTGTTGAAAGTGAAGTTGGATGTGAGGTACAGGTCCACGAGCTTCATTATGTTTTCGTAGGTAATGTGAGTGATGGTTGTTGGTGCGTCTGTGATGGTCTCTTCTAAAAGTGTGGTAAGTGTTTCCTTTGCCAGGTCGATGTTGATGGAGGTGAACAGTGCTGTTATGTCGAATGAGATCATTGCTTCTTCTTCCTCTATTTTGGTGTTTTTGATGATTTTTAGGAATTCCTGGGTGGAGTGGATGGAGTGCTGTGATTCTTCTATGAGGCATTTCAGTCTTGCGTGTAGTTCTTTGGCCCATCTGTAAGTTGGTGTTCTGGGTAAAGAGACTATGGGTCTGAGGGGGGGCTCCTCGTTTATGGATTTTTGGTAGTCCGGTTCGACTTGGGCAACAAATTGATCCTGGGACAGTCTAAGCAAAGACATGCCAGAGAATTCCCAGAGGCCTGGCACTCCAACCACAACGCCATAAACAAACACATAGATCTAAATGCCATCAACCCCGCAGAAAACGAACAGGAAATGACATCACCACAAACCCCAGGAACCCCATCCAGGAGAAAGATATAAATAGAAAGCAAGAGACAACAGCTTCGCTTCACTTGGAGGTCGCCACTGATGATGTTACCGAGCCAGGTAATGAAACGTCTGGATATCAAACCTACAGCTCAGCGAGCAAACCTACACCCTAAACCTCAGCCTGAGCTACAAATCTTCACAAACCTTGCGATTTAAAGTGTCTTTATACGCATATCATTAATAGACTTTTCGTTATTATACCCGTCTGGTTGAAAGAAGAAGACACCACATTTCAAGATGGATGACAACGTTACCAATTTTGTTTTGAAATTGAGATCTATTTGATCATTTTAAACAGTGAACAAGTTCATTTTACATAATGCAAACCACATTCTCTCACCGGGAATAAAAGTGTGATTTCAATATAGACATTGTCATTGCTAAGTCGCAGTTACTCAACATGAAAAATAGGATGTAATTTTTATTCAGCTTACATCAATTAGCACCATTATCTTACTTCGGCTTGACTGCAGTCTGCACATGCTAAATAAGGTTTAAGAAAGAATGACTTTTGGAAATAATGATTCGGTGGTGACTAAAAATAATATTAGGTTCTCATGATGTGGATATTCCACCAATGGCCCCAGTGGTAGAAATGTTGAGTGGGCAGTATTTCTATGATGGTATAGAAGTATGTGAGCTGCCAGGGATGGGAGCTCCCACTTCATCTGGAGCAGCGTCTTTTGACGTGGACCAGGGAGCATTGTGACATCAGTCTGGGAGTTCCAACCACACCTGGAGCAGCTTCTGTTGACATGGAGCAGCAGGGAGCATTGGCACATCCGAATGCAAGATCCATCCTCATTTGGAGCAGCTTCAGTTAGCATGGAGCAGGGAGCTTTGCAAGAACCATCTGGGAGCTCCACTCTCACCTGGATCAGCGTTTAATGACATGTAGCATCAGGGAGCATTGGGACATCAGAGTGATAGATCCAACCTCAACTGGACTTCTTCTATTGACATGGAGGAGGGAACATTGGGACATCAGACTGGGAGCTCCAAGCTCACAAGGACCAGCGTTTAATGACATGTAGCAGCTGGGAGCATTGGGACATCAGAGTGGGAGCTCCAAATTCAAGTAGAGCCACTTCTATTGACATGGAGCAGCAAGGAGCATTGGAACGTCAGGTTGGGAGCTCCAACATCACCTGGCAAAGCTTGTATTTACATGGAAGAGGAGGGAGGATTGGGACATTAGGCTGGGGGAAAAGATATTCAACTATTTTAATCTGAAGTAAAATATGTTTCAATACCTCAGAGGTTAATTGATTTATGAAGAATCTTTCCCGGGAAAATAATTATTTTTTTAGATAGTAAAGACAAGTCCTGCAAATATTCAACTCAGGAAAACGCATTGGTACAGAGAGAAATGGGAGTGATGTTTCAGGTCTTTGTCTTTTCTTTTCTGGCCGACTCTGCACTCGATTACATCACCGGAAGGATATTTTCACTCATTTCCTGCAAAATACGGACAGGTCATTAACGTAATCCACAGCTGAAAATTAATGGGAATATGCGATGTTATGATTAGGCTGGAGTTTACCTCAAATTTTGGTGAAAACGCAGCAAAGTCTGTTGCAATTTCCAAGATCAGCAGTGACCTCATTGATTGGCTGATCAGATTGTGAATGGTCGTTTTTTTGAGGACAAATTGAAGTGAATCAATGATGGTGATTATCTTTGTTCTTTGTTCACCTTGTGACTGTTACTGTTATTGCTGATGTCCTTGTTAACCCCACAGCTCTGCAGCAAGTAAAATCTCAGCTGTGCATCTGGCCACTGGTACAACCATTTGTAT
Organism: Chiloscyllium punctatum; assembly: GCF_047496795.1. Taxonomy (NCBI): domain Eukaryota; kingdom Metazoa; phylum Chordata; class Chondrichthyes; order Orectolobiformes; family Hemiscylliidae; genus Chiloscyllium; species Chiloscyllium punctatum. The sequence continues at coordinate 746,037 of NW_027309819.1, forward strand.
AGCTGGCTATGGATCAGGTGGTTGAAGGTTCGACTTTTACTTTCCGCAAGCGCATTATGGAGATTGATCACAAATCCAACCTAATCATTTTTGTTATGCTGAGGTGGGTAATATTTGAAATTTTCATCTCCACGAACTAAAATTCTTTCACTGTCTTCGACCAGTTAAACATTACCAAGAGCTGTCAGAGTAAAAATCACACAGCACCAGATTGTATTGAACAGACGTATTTGGAAGCACCAGTGTTCCATGCACTGCTCCTTCATCAGGTGTTTGTCAACTGTTGGAATCTAAAATGGCTTTGTGTGATTATTAAATGTATCCACCCCAGTCCAACACCAACACCTCCACGTCATGGGTACTGTCGACACCACGAACGGTCGGTTAAAGTCCAGATGATCTTCCAAAAGATCACGCATATTGACACACACACCAAGTTTCTGCAGAAAAACACCCAAGAGATGAAGGATGGCTCTCCGAAAGCTAGTGCTTCCAAATAAACCTGCTGGACTCTGCCCTGGTTTTGTGTAATTTTTATCTTTGTCTATCCAACTCAAACACTGGCACTTCCATATCATAGACAACACCAGTCATGTCCCAGCGCCGTCAGAGAAGGCAATCCTGGAATAGCCCAATACATTGCTCATAGGTACGTTTCGTTTTCAGAAATCAACCCACTCAATGGCTGCAGCTCCTGTGTATGAAAAGCACAGAAAAGAAATAGCTGAGACACAGTTTTGACAATATTTTGAAATTCTTTGGAAAGTGGAATCAGAGGAGAATGAAGGATTAACTGTCCGACTGTGCAGAGAGAGGGAAGGCACTATTCCCTTCTTTGATGAGCTGGGGTATTGACTGATCTAAGGCATGAAATAGATTCCTGGTAGAGTTGTGCTCTCTGCATCAGGAACAAGAAGTCCTGATTTCCTAAACGGTAATGAAACCCAGGCCACTCAGTTAAAGCGCTGAATACTAACCACTAGACCACCAGGGATGAGGGCAGAAGCAGTTGCACCGTTTCTTCATAACACAGTTTTTGGAATTATGTCACTGCAGATATGTTTCCCCTCAAAAATGATTGAATTATCGAGTGTTTACAGCACAGAAAAGGGCCCCTTCATCTCATTTCCCAGCACTTGGTCTGTAACCTTGTAAGCTCTGATGTTTCACATGAATGTTAATTTCTCTGGAACGTTTTAATCTCGTAAAACACAATAAATGGGATTAAAGTTTGATATGGGAACTGAACCCCATTTTTATCCATAGACTGAAGCACGCAGACACATTTCCCCCAAGTGTGACACAGGCTTTGGGAGAAAACAAGCAGAAAGTAAGATTTCACCGACTTGTCTGATGTTGTCCCATTTCAGAGTTCAACACCAATGTCTGGTTACAGCAAAGAAAGGAAGCATTCAGCCCCTCCCGTCCCAGTTTTCTTTTCCCATTGTTTCCCCATTACTCTGTAGTTTATACTGCCTCACCTCGTTCTTGCTGCCAAACTTGATCACTGCTCACGCCCGCTATTTCCTGTCCTGCCGAACGTTTTGCCGCAGTTTCTTGGAATGAAAAACAGGAATGGCCGATTTCAAGCACTTTTCTAGTTTACAAAGACAGTGTTATCACCACTGAGCAAGCACATTGCCAGCTCAGAGAGAAGGTCTCATCCTTTAGAAACTGAAATGCAAAGATGATTGGATAGCCTCAGTATTGTAAACCAACCAACAAGACCGGAATAGGGCCGAGGAGATCACGCACAGAAGGATGGGAGAATAGAATGGCGAATTTCTTGGTGTCCAGGGTGATTTTAACAGAAATCTTCCCTGGTAGTTTCGTGATGAGGATTCAGTGATTTCACTGTCATGGCTTGTTAAAGGTTAACGTGTACAGTTATCAATATGAAATACTGCCTGATATTTCGAAGCAGAATGATGATGTGCAGCAGACAGAATCGTTTCCCTGCATGACCTAATAAGAGAGCTCAGAAGAACCAGGAGCAGACATGAGAGCCAGGAGGAGACATTAGAAGTTGTTGGCGGATAGGATCAGGGTTAACCCTAAGGCTTTCCACAGGTATGTCAAAAATAAAAGAATGACGAGAGTTAAATTAGGGTCAATCAAGAATAATTGTGGGAAGTTGTGTGTGGAGTCAGAGGAGACATGGGAAACACTAAATAAATATTTTTCGACAGTGTTCACTATATAAAATGAAAATGTTGGCGAGGAAGATACAGAGATAATTGCATCTCGACTCGAAGAGATTGAGGTTCACAAGGAAGAGGTATAAGAAATACTGTAGAGTGTGAAAATAGACAAGTCCTCTGGGCCAGATGGGATCTATCCTAGAATCCTCTGGGAAGCAAATGAAGAGATTGCCGAGCCTGTGCCATTGATCCAGAAATCATCATTATCTACAGGAATAGTGACTGAGGACTGGAGGATTGCAAATGTGGTTCTCTTGTTCAAGAAGGGTAGTAGAGACAACCCTGGTAATTACAGACCAGTGAGTCTCACTTCAGTTGTTGGTAAAGCGTTGGAAAAGATTATAAGAGGTAGGATTTATAATCATCTAGAAAAGAATAATCTGGTCAGGGACAGTCAGCATGGTTTTGTCAAGGTCGTGCCTAACGAATCTTATGAGTTTTTTTGACAAAGTGACCAAACAGGTAGATGAGAGTAAGCAGGTTGATGTTCTGTATATTGATTTCAGCAAGGTGTTCGATAAGATTCCCACAGTAGGCTATTATACAAAATGTGGAGGAATGGGATTGTGGGAAACATGGCAGTTTGAATCAGTAATTGGCTCGCTCAAAGAAAACAGAGTGTTGTAGTTGATGCAACATGTTCATCTTGGTGTCCAGTTACTAGCGGGATTCCGCAAGGGTCGATGTTGGGTCCAGGGCTATTCGTCATTTTTATAAATGACCTGGATGAGGGCTTAGAAGGGTGGGTTAGTAAATTTGCGGGCAACACTATGGTCGGTGGAGTTGTGGATCGTGACGAAGGATGTAGTAGGTTGCAGAGAGACATAGATAGGATGCAGAGCTGGGCTGAGAGGTGGCAAATTGAGTTTAATGTGGACAAGTGTGAGGTGATACACTTTGGACGGAGTAATCGGAATGCAAAGTACTGGGCTAATGGTAAGATTCTTGGGAGTGCAGATGAGCAGAGAGATCTCGGTGTCCATGTACACACATCCCTGAAATTTGCCACCCAGATTGACAGGGTTGTTAAGAAGGAAAACAGTGTTTTGGCTTTTATTAATAGAGGGATTGAGTTCTGGAATCAGAAGGTTATGCTGAAGCTGAACAAAGATCTGGTACTGCCACATTTGAAGTATTGTCAACAGTTCTGGTCCCGCATTATAAGAAGGATGTTGACGCTTTGGAAAGAGTGCAGAGGGGATTTTCTAGCATGTTGCCTGGTATGGAAGGAATGTATTATGAGGAAAGACTGAGGGCCTTGAGGCTGTCCTCGTTGGAGAGAAGATTGAGAGGTGACTTAATAGAGACATACAAGATAATCAGAGGTTTAGATAGGGTGGACAGGGAGAGTCTTTGTCCAAGTTTGGAGACGGCAAACACGAGGGTCACAACTTTAAAGTGAGGGGAGAAAGGTATAAGACAGATGTCAGAGGTAGTTTCTTTACTCAGAGAGTAGTTAGGACATGGAATGCTTTGCCTGTAGCGGTGGTAGATTCGCCAAGATTAAGTGCATTTCAGTCATCATTGGAGAGGCATATGGACGTACATGGAATAGTGTAGATGGGATGGGCTTCAGATTAGTATGACAGGGCTACGCAACATCGATGGCCGAAGGGCCTGTACTGCACTCTCATGTTCTATGTTCTATATGCTACAGTTCCACATCAGCAATGTCATCGGCAATTGCCTGACGTTCAATCAGTTTAAAACAAGAACGGAGGGGACGTCAGGAAAACGGAAGGGGAATAGTGGTTTGTGAGAGTTAACTACATGCCTCGTGGAGCCAGGTTCAGTGTAGATACTGAATATCGGTTTTCCTGTTTACCTTGGTATACTGATCACTTCGGATCAATTGCCCAATATTGTCTGCCCTTTGTGTGCTGTTCTTTGTACATTGCACCTCGGTTCAGTGCTCTGAGGGACCACGCTTTTTTAAAATTTGGCACGTTTTACTCAGGTCTGTTTTGCAGCTTCATATTAAGGCCAACAATTTTAGGAACAAATAGTCACCATTCAGACCACCAAGTCTGTTCCACTATTGAATGGTTCCATATCTGATCTGATAAACTTGAACTGCACTTTCTTGCCTTTTGCCATAACGCTTGATGTCTTTGCTCTTTGAAGATCTACCGATCTCAGCCTCATTACACTTAATGACACTTCCTCAACAGCCTTCTGCGACAAGAAAGTCCACTGATACAGAACTGTCTGAGAGAATAAATGTTTCTTCATCTCTATTTTAATTGTGAGATCCGCATTCTTATACGAAGTTAAAAATCGCACAACACCAGGTCATAGTCCAACAGGTTTAATGGAAACAATAGCGTTTGGAGAGCAACTCCTTCATCAGGTGGCTGTGGAGTACACAGTGGTAAGGTACAGAATTTATAGCGAAAGGTTACAGTGTCATGTCACTGAAATTATACATTGGAAAAATACCTTGATTGCTTGTTAAGTCTTCCATCTGTTAGAATGACTATGTTAGGTTCATTTCTTTCTTATGTAAATCGAAACACTTTCTTTTGACAGTTACATTCTCAGGTGGACTTTACCAGTTAGTGTCAGCACAGATAATATGTTGAAGGTGCTAGTCCCTGAGTGCTGCGTCTATGCCATAATGTTTAGACTGACGCTCATCTAAAAAAACAACATGGTACATTGGTGAAGCTGAGCAGAGGCGACAGCAATGGAACGGGTGCTGCACATCAATCAACAGACAGGTGTGCCCCTTCCCAGTTGGAGAACACTTCAGTGATCCAGGACATTCGACCTCGGATCTTCGGGTGACAATCCTCCAAGGCGGTCTTCGGAACAGGCAGCAGCTAAAAGTGCCCCCGCAGAGACTGAAAGCTAAATTCGGTACCCATGGTCATTGGGTTCATGTCACAGTCCAGGTGATCCCATTGCCCTATCTACAAACAGAGACCCTCCTACACACGAGTGTGCACGCGCGCGTGCACGCACACACACACACACACACACACATACGTCTGTGGGGTGAATTTATACTTGCACAGTTACATTGTACTTTGCTCAAAAACTGCATGAATCCATGTAAGTCTCTGGTAACTCATTTTTATAAATTAGAATCAGTCTAAACATTATGGAACAGACAGCAGCACATGGGGGCAGACACCAGTTGTTAAACTTCACCTGAGAGTGAAACTTTAAAATAAAAAAGTTTTGCACTTTACATATGAAAGAAGTGAAGCTCACATGGTCATTCTAACAGATCGGCGACTTAGCAAACAATCAAGGTATTTTTCAATGTACAATTTCAGTTACATCACACTGTAAACATATACGATACATTCTGTGACTTACAACTGTGGACTCCACAATCACCTGATGAATTAGCAGTTGTCCGAAAGCTAGTACTTCCAATTAAACCTGTATAACTATAACCTGGGGTTGTATGATATTCACATTTGCATACCCCAGTCCAAAACTGGCATCTCCAATTCATTCGATACGAGGTGCCCTAGTCACAGAACCAAACTTTCTGCATCCAACTTATTAAATCCTTGAAAATACCTCTATGTTTCAAAAAGGATCATTTTGTAGTACTGAGTCTCAGCAGGCAAAGGCAACTGATTTCAGCGTTTCTTCCCATTTGATTTCATCTCCGATATGAAATTCTCACTGACTCTGACAGAACTGCTACCTTTGCTGTTCTGTGATGTCAGGAACTCATGTTCAATTTAAGATTTCCATAAGGAACAACAATATTTTTTTTCCCTGACTGGAAATCAACATTGGGAAATAGCATTGAGACAGCTGCATTTCAGCACTTTCGCACCAAGGACGACATATGTAATGCTTGGAACTTTTCTTGATGACTTTGTTTTTGCCTATTTTGTTCAGTTGAAAAATGACAGTTTTTGAGTTTTTAAAAGCATGGCCAATGGTCCTTCAGCCTGTTGCATCATTATCAGTTATCAAACATCTGGCTTGTAAACACAGTTTCCAGACGTGACTCATCGCCTGGTGTGTTCTTACATTTCAAGTCTTAGTTAAATTGTTAATCAATTTCTTAAGGGCTTGAGTGGAACAAAAAACATCTCTGTGAACGAACATTTCTGAAAGACAAACTCTTACTCGGAGCAATTTGTCAGTTTTCCTCATGATGCTGCGGAAAATGTTTCTGCGCTGACATCTGAATTGGTTCACCCTGTTTCTTCCTCAGCTTCCTGGTAACGTTAAAGTTCGATGAATAAAACCTGGAATGGAAGCCTGACCTCAGGAACAGTGGACTTGTCTTTAATTTCCTGCAATCCCATTCATGCATGTCGCTAATAAAGGGGATGCTACCATCTTTACCCAATCCTGCCTACTTGTGTCTCCAGGACCTGAACAACATAGCTGACCCTTAATCCGAGAATGACGACCGTGTGGGAAAGCAGGCCATTCGGCCCTTCCAGTCGACACCATCCCTCTGAAGCACATCCTATCAGACACACACTCTATACCTATTCCGTTCCCCTTCATTTCCCATGGCAGATCCCAGTAACCTGCACACCTTCAGACTGTGGGAGGAAACTCACACAAGCAAAGAGAGACTGTGCAAACTGCACACAGTCACACGAGACTGGGATCGAATCCATGTCTTCTGTGCAGCGAGGCAGCAGCGAATCAGGAAGAACAACAAATGCTGTCCTCACCAGCGACATCCACACCCTGTGGGTATATCAGGAAGAACAAAAACATATTCACAACATGGACAACGGAACTTGCGTCTGCATGGACATGATTTGAACCAATCGTTCATCCTGGGTAGATGCAAGGACACCGATATCACAGAGAAACCAGGGCAATGCGGGATTCAATTACATGCTGAAGTGGAAACTCATTTACTCAGTCAAACTGGGGACAGACTATTCAACAATCCCGTGTGTGGGAAGGGCTCAATGAGCAGAAGAACCTCCAGAGTAACCAGCAAGATTACATATCCCAGAAGGAGATCAATTAAACTGTCAATGCTGCTGTTAATCCCAACCAGCTGTCAGTTTCATAGCGTCAAAGTCATAGACTCAAACAGCATGAAAACAGGCCTTTCACTCCTACCAGCTCATACTGAACATAATGACAAACTAAACGAGTCGCATCTGACGGCTCTTGTAACTGCTGAGGGTTAATAATGCCCTTGTGATATTATTACTGCATTGTTAATATGAATGTCCAGATATAATTCTGTGGACACGGGTTCAAACCCTGGCATGGCAGATGCTGGAATTTTATTTAAATAAATACCTAGAGTCTAATGATGATGTTGAATCAGTTGTTGTAGATCTAATTAACTGATGCCTGATAGGGAAGGAAACTGCCTTACCTATCTGGTCTGGCTGGTATGTGATTCCAGATCCATAATATCGTGGTTGATTCTGATCTTCGCTCTGGGCAATAAATTATGTACCAGGCATGAATGAATAGCTTTTGTTAATTCCACTGATACTCTCCTATTCATTTATCGATCCAAATATCCTGTAAATATTGTAAATGTACTTTCATTCATCACTGCCTCAGGAAGTGAATTGCACACATAAACCATCCTCTGTTAAAAAAAAGCCTCTCATGTCTTATTTTAAATCCCTCTTTTCACTTTAAACACTTAAAGTCCCCCTCCTTGGAGAAAAGACAGTTACAGTTAACTCCAGCCGAACTCTCAATAATTTATAAATTTCTATCAGGTCGCCTTTCAAACTCCAGTGCTCGAATGAAAATATTCTCAGCCTATCCAGCTTTTCGTTATAAGACAAACCTTCCCCACTAGCCATACGCTGGTATACCTGTTCGAAACCTACTCCAGCTGAATAATTTCCTTGCTATTACTGGGCGGCAAGAACTGGACACAGTTTTCCAGAAGACGCATCACCCAATGTCCTATTCAACTTCAACATAACGTACCAACTCCTACACTCAAAGGACTGAACAATGAAAGCAAGATGACATTTTTTTTTAACCATTCTGTCTATATATGAAGCAAACTAGAATGAATTATGTACTTGCATTCCTGGCCTCCGTGTTCCACAACACGATGCAACGCCCGATCATTAATTGTATAAGCATACTAATATTTGATGTAGCAAAATGCAATACCTTCCATTTATCCAGATTGAACTTCATGTGACATTTTTCAGCCCAAACACGCAATGGATTAAATCCTTCTGGAATCTTAGATCACCTTCTTTACAGTCTCCAATTCTGCTGTCCTCTGCAAGCTTAAGAACCATGGCTTCTATGAGTTCTATTGTTTACTCATATAGGTCAACGATTTTTAATTATTTGTCGTGGCCATCATTTAGTTGTTTGCAAATCAGGTAACAATTAGTCATGTAGTTAACCATGAGGAAGACAACCATAGACTGCAGGGAGATTGGAAACAATTGGCAAGAAAATGTGCTGAAAGGAATTCAATCCAGTGAAGTGGGTGATAATGAATTTGAGGACGCACAATGAGAAAAGTGTGAATACCGAGTGGTTTAAAGTAATAAAAGAGAAATTGGAGTAGACATTCACGAATGTTTGAAGGTGATTGGACAAGGGATCAAGTGGTCTCGAGAGGTTGGAGATACTTTCTGTTCTTGACAGCAGGTGGGAACATAAGAGCAGGGAAATGATGCTGGAACTTCAGCAACGGCCTATTCAAGATCAATAGACAGGGGAATCAGATGGACGGAAGTGCGTACTGCAGGTGCTGGAAATCAGAATCAAGATTAGAGTGGTGCTGAAGAAGCACAGCAGGTCAGGCAGCATCCGAGTTGCAGAAAAAAAAAATAACGTTTCGGGCAAACGCCCTTCATCAGGAATAAAGCTGGGAGCATCGAGGGTGGAGAGATAAATGGGAGGACTAGGTCTGGGAAGAATTTAGCTGAGAGTGCAAGAGGTGGATAGAGATGGGGTTAAAGGTGATAGGTCGGAGAAGAGGGTGGAGCGGATAGGTGGAAAGGAAGATACACAGGTGGGACAGGTCAGTAGGCTGGTGCCAAGTTAGAAAGTTGGAACTCGGATAAGGTGGCCGTGGGGAGATGAGGAAACTGGTGAAGACCACGTTAATGCCCTGGGGTTGAGGGTCCCGAGGTGGAATGTCTGGCGTCTGGTGGTGAGGGAATGGGGGTGGAGGAGACCCAGGAACTGCATGTCCTTGGGAGAGTCGGAGGGGGAGGGTGTGCTAATTGATGTTTTTGGTCATGGGGCGTTGGAGTTGAATGTTGTGGGTGCCCTGGAAATGTTCTCTGAAGCGCTCTCCGAGAATGTGTCTGTTGGCCCCAATGTAGAGGAGACCGCATCGCGAGCAACAGATGCAATAAATGACATGTGTGGAAGTGCACATGCACATTTGATGGATGTGGAAGGCTCACTGGAGCCTTGGAAGGATGTGAGAGGGAAGATGTGGGTGCAGGTTTTGCATTTCCTGTAGTGGCAGGGGAAGGTGCCGCGAGGGGAGGTTGGGTCATTGGAGGGCGTGGAATTGTCGAGGTAGTCGTGAAGGAAACAGTCTTTGTGAAAAGTGGATAGGGGTGAGGAGGGAAATATAAATTTCCCTGTCACTGCAGGATTGCAAAACCTGCACCCACATCTACCTCCTCACCTCTGTCCAAGGCTCGAATGAAGGCTGCCATATCCATCAAAGTTTCTCCTGCACTTCCACACATGCCATTTCTTGTATACGTTCCTCCCGATGCGGTCTCCTCTAAGTTGGAGAGAGGAGAAGTGTTCTCACACAACACTTCAGAGGATATCTCCAGGATACCTACAAGAATCGACCCCAGTGCCCAATGCCAAACATTTCAACTCCCCCTCCCACTCTCCCGAGGACATGCAGGTCCTGGGCCTCCTGTATCGCCACTGCCTCACAACCCGATGCCTGGAGGAAGAAAGCCTCATCATCTGCCTCGGGACCCTTCAACCTCATGGCATCAATTTGAACTTCACCCGTTGCCTCATTTCCCCTCCCCCTACCTTACCCCAGTTCCCACCTTCCAGCTCAACACCGTCCGCCTGACTTGTCTCACCTGTGCATCTTCATTCCCACCTATCCACTCCACCTACTTCTCTGACATATCATGTTTACCCCGGCCTGCATCCACTTTCAGCACTTTCAGCTACCTTCTCCCCAGCCCCACACCCTTCCCATTTATCTCTCCATACCATGTGCTCCCAGTCTCATTCCTGAAACCTTTGCCTGAAACGTCCATTTTTCCTCCTCCTCAGATGCTGCCGGACCTGCTGTGCTTCTCCAACACCACTCTAATCTTGACGGGAGTCAGTTCATTGAGAGGGTTTTCAGATATTTTCTATTGTTGAGCTGTTGAGCACAGGCTGTGGATGATAGCAGAACTTTAGCAACCACCAGTTTAGGGAACAGCTAAAGGACTGAGAACAAGTCTGGTCATGGCATAAATCAACATTTTTCTTAAAATTGGAAGATAAAAGATGGAAGGCTGAAGTATGCAACTTTGCCCATCAAGACCATTTCACCAATGATTTTCTCACTGATTCCTTTCCAACTCAGGGTGCTATGGGCCTTGGAGGGTAAGTTGAAAATGGTGGCGTTTCGTTGCATCTTCCAACCTTGTCCTTATAGTCAGTACAGCTGTTGAGCTTTGAAGGTTGTCAAAAATGCCCGAATGACTTACTCCAGTGCATCTTCTAGTTGGAGCACTCTGCTGCAATTGTGCCTTCGCGGTGAAGGGAATGAATATTGCAGGTGTTGAAGAGGGTACACTCAAGTGACTGCATTGTGGTGGATGGTGTCCAGTTCCTTAAGTGTTATTGAAGTTACACCCATCTCGGCAAATGGATAGAGTTATATTAACGTCTCATTTGTGCCTTGCAAACGATGTAGGATTCACAGAACAATGAGTTGAGTTTATAATCAAAAAATGTCTCAAGAACATGTTGTTGTTGTCAAAGTGTTTATGTCGCTAGTTTCTATAAGTTTTTTCCCCCGAAATAATAGCTCTCTGGAAGATTACACAGGGTAATTTGTTTACAGTAAAGTTTTTGAATGTCAATGAAATATGATTAGATTCTCATTTGTCGGAGAATTCATTACTCTATTTCGTCCTTGTGTGGACCAATCTGATTCCAGTCGCTGTCTGATTTCAAGTTCCAATTCCCGTCTGTGCTTGAAATTCCAACCGTTTCTTCATATAAATGTCTCCGCCTGCCGTAATAATATGTAAGGACGCTGCAGGGACAGCAGAGATTAATGAACATGTTGTCAACACTGGAGAAAATGGAGCTTCGTGGAATGATTGGTTAGGCTGGGATTATTCTCCTTGAAACAAAGGAGAGGGAGGGGAGATCTATAATCACATTAATAAACGTTCAATATTCATTGACAGTGTAGTTACGGGCTGGTGGTTCACCCTCTGGGAGGAAGAAAGCAGAATTAGATATTGCCTGCTTAGTTCAGAAATTGGATGAGTGTGGAAACAGGCCCTTCGGCCCAACAAGTCCACACTGACCCACCACCCACCTACACCTAACACTGCAGGCAATTTATCTAAACTGCACATTTGTGAACTGTTGGAGGAAACCGGAGCAAACCCACGCAGACACAGAGAGAATGTGTAAACTCCACATGGTTAGTCGCCTGATGCGGGAATTGAACGTGGGTCTTTGGCGCTGTGAGGCAGCAGCGCTAATCACTTTGCCACCGGGCCGCACACGACTGAGGAGTATTCCCTTTGCTCAGGGGCCAGTAAATCGGTGGAACTCCTTGCCGAAATTGTTGTTGAGGCTGAGTTGTTGTGTATTTTCAAACTGTGCCGGACAGATATTTAACCAGAAAGATAATAAAGCTTTGTCGAGCCAATGCTGGAGAATGGAGTTGAGGATTATCAGATCAGCCATGAGTTCGTTGAATGGTGGAGCAGACTCGATGGGCTGAATGGCCGACTTCCAATCCTACATCATTTGGTCTAACGCCTTATTTAATTGATACCTTTAGAATTCTGAGGGGAGGGGATGAAGTGATAGAAAAGGTTTCTCAATCTGATCAGACAGATCAGGAACTAAGCTCATAAGTTCATGAACAGGAAATGTGCTGGGGCCTGGCTACAACAAATAGCACTGGGCACACCGCAGATGGGTATGTGCAGATGTTGTGATTGCTAAAGAAAATTGGTGGATCTAATATTGTTGCCAACTTGGTGATCACGCTGGATGATGGATCGCTGTATGATTCACACAGCAAAAGGTTGTGAAAGACTGAAAGATTCATTTCATTGGAAAAGTTTTCTGCGGTTCCAATTCAATTGACTGTTAAAATACTGATCAGAACTTTGTGTGGAGTATTAAATTAAAAATTAACAATCCCACTTGATAAACTATTGCACTCGATCTTTCCTTATTTGCTCTCCTTTCATTCGACGTAAATTCATAGAATGTCAAGATGGAATGAAAGGAGAAAAGAAACGTTTGCACTCCATTTCGTTATCCCAATGTAACTTACAGCAGAATCAAATTGCTTTATTTCGACTTTGATGAGGTACCGATTTCTCACAAATCTCCGGTGCAATGAAGGGCAAGAGCAAGATCGTCCACGTTATATGTTGCATTCAATTTTGCTCCGAATTTATTTCAGCTGAAAGAAAATACTGATGAGAAAAACAGAAGGTTGAACTACAAAACAAGATGGCAGTTTTGATGCTCAATTACTTTGGCAGATTTCAATGGGTATCAAATGAACCCAAAATCATTGCGATCGTCCTCCCATCTTTAAGGCATGGGATTAAAGCAGGAAATCGATCTCTAAGAGACGGGTCACTTGCTATTCATTATGGAATAGCTTTCCTTGACAATATACCAAATCTGCTCAGTTCCATTTATTATGCTTCATGTGGAATATTAATAGAAATCTTTAAAAAAAAAGAGTTTTTTGCTGAATCTTACTCAGCTTCAGACGTTTTCGATATTTGTTTGCATCTGAAGTCGTCCAAATTAGATATTGTTTCCTCGCACCTTCTACCCCCTACACCCTCCTTTACACTTTTACCTGGCCACAGGCTGTCTCTCTCCTGTTGAAACTCACTGCTTATGTGTCTCTCAATGTGCCTTTCCAAATATTTTGGAAACGGATTGTCTGAGTGACAGAAATGCTGCTCTCATTATTTCTTTGTCCTACATCGATGGTTTTGAAATCTTGACTTTCAGAAACTTATGAACTTGAAAAAGTGAATTTGCCACATATTTACTCTCTCCAAACCTCAAATACTCTGGAAAACTTCCATTCGGTTTTCCTTGGTTTAGTTTCAAGTTTTCCAAAACACAAATAAATAAAACTCCTTCCCCACTAAATGCCGTCAGCATCGTCTCCAATGTCTTAGCAGCACAGTAAACCCTGGAAGTGTCCTCTCTAATAGAATCACCGATTCCCTGCAATGCAGAAAGTACAGTTGAGTCAATCGGGTCTGTAGGAAGACTATGAACAGCATCTCAACCAGACCTAGCTCCCGTCTCTATCCCCGCAGCCGTCTGGCTTGTGATTTCAAATAAACCTGGTGGAATAATAACCTGGCAACTTATGACTGCTGACCTTATCACTGCGTTACCCATGGCTAATTCACTTAACTTACTGAGTTCACTCCCTGGACAGATGAGCGCAATTTAACATGGCCAATCCACCGAACCGACAGACTTAAGAGCAGTGCGAACCACTGATCAAATGTAACATCACATTGAACACTATCTGTGTCATGTGTAACGGCTTTACACACTGGCAACTCCGCCTAGTGAAAGCAAGCTGCGCCCACCAACCCGAATTCAATGCATCCAAACGCGATTCTCCGCTGTACAACCTCAGTAGTTCTGCTGGAAATGTTTCTGCACTCAGATCTGAATGGGTTTATTCTGTTTTCTTCCTCAGATTCCTGCTTTAAATAAACACATCAGTCAGGAACAACTCTATATAATGGTTTTGATTCCAACACAAACACAATGTGCAGTTTGCTGAAGTTACGTGTTTGCACTTTCACTGACACTCTGTCTCCCCAGGAGCTGCAGTCCTTCCCCACGCTGATTCAGACAGCACTGTCCCTGCTGTGACATGTCCCACCGAGAATGGAATGCCAGCCATTAAAAGCCTTGACTGGGGAACAGAGCGACAGGTTTAAAACCTTTACGGTGCCGCCAGCGGATTATTGAGCCCTGTGACAGGTGGGGACACTCACCACAATACTGTGGAGTACAACAACGTCGAAGGAGGTCCTTCAGCCTGTTGTGTCCGCACTTGTCAAACACAACTGCTTAACGACCTGAATCAAGTTTTCCATCGTTTAGCCCATGATCTTACATGTTTTGGCATCGCAAATCAACATCTCATTTTTTTTAAGGTTAGAATGATTTCCGCCTCTATGACCCTTTCCGCAAATCTACTCAATCCTTTCTGCCTTTTCCCGAAATCTCTTGGCCCCAGTGTTCAATCGCTCCATCAATAAGAAACGCTTCTTTCAGTCTATCCTTTCCATATCCCTCAGTATTTAGTACCTCACAGTCATGTCTTCTCCAATCTCCTCTGCTCGGCGACAAATAACCCCAGTCTGTCCAATCTCTTTTCATAACTGAAACTCTTCAGCGCAGACAATATCCCAGTGAATCTCTCCTGCAATATTTCCAGTGCGATCACATCCATGCAGTACTCTGAATTGCAGAACTGCACACAGTAATCTAGCTAGGGCCAAATGAACTTTTTTTTCTCTTCTGTTACAGTATGAGGGCGTCGCTGGCTCGGCAGTATTGATTGCTATACCAAATTGCACAGCGGGTAATTGAGACTCAACCGTATTGTAGTGAGTCTGGAGTCACATGGAGGCCCGAGCAGGTAAGAATGGAAGTTTCATTCCTTAAATGACGTCAGATAGTTTTGTTATTTTTTTCATCAATTGAACATGGATATATAGGAGTTATTTGATTCATAATTCCAGATATTTATTGAATCCCAATTCTACCACCTAGCATGGCCGGAGTGAAACCCAGGTCCCTGGTGTCTGAATTAACAGTTCTGTGTTCAGTTGTAATAGCGCTCGGCCATTGCAGAAAAGCAGTGAAACTGATCTTATCCAATTAAGTCGATTTTCCCCGATAGTGTTCTGTGCCATTTTCCTGAGCTTGACCTCCACTCCCCCCCCCCCCACCCCCAATAATATCTGGTCCGTATCAGTAAAAACTGCTACATGAGTATTGATCTCACAACAGTGGTAACCAAATGGATCAAATGGTCTGCAGGTCCCGATGGTGGGGTTGGGGCACGTTCACACAGCAACAGTGACCCCAGCCACACAGACTGATCGGTATCAATGGGATAGTCAGTGTTAGATTCTGCAATACCTTAGTGAAATAGGAAATACCTCCGCAAACACATGAGGAAAGAGCAGCGCTCCGAAAGCTAGTGCTTCAATTAAACCTGTAAGACCATAACCTGGTGTTGGGTCATTTTTAACTTTGTACTCCATAGTCCAACACCGACATCTCTAAATTAATGAAATGGGGGTATGGGATGGAAAGTTCGGTTACTGATCGTAGGAGGGAAGAAACCTCTGACAACGGGTGGATTTGAATTCTGACATATGAAACACAGAGATGTGAGCGAGCAGAACTTGGAGGAAAAAAATCACCTTGGAGAAAATCATGAATTTAAAACAATTGATTGCTTTGCGTTTCACAAAAGACTGGGACACACAGAACTATTACTGCCGTGACTCGGATTCGAACCGAGGTTGCTGCGGCCAGAAAGCAGAGTACTAACCACAACACGATCACAGCACCCCACAGACGAACACAGCAAGGGCATGCTCTAAGTACAGTATTATAAGGAATGTTAGGCAGAGCACCAAATGCATACTGTCAGTGCTTAGCGAACAGTGGCAGATATGTGGGAACTCAGAATGGTCTGACTGTTTAACATCGGTTCCCCAGTGGCTGTGTTGATTCCATCATTAATGTGTTGAGGGCTGAGATAAATAGATTTCTCCAAAACATCAAGGACTCCGGGGACAGTGCAGCTTTTATTACCTGCACATCCACCAATATCATTTATTGTATCCGTTGCTCCCGGTGCAGTCTCCTGAACATTTGGGGACTGGGCGCCTCCTAGCAGAGCGCTTTAGGAACATCTCTGGGACACCCGCACCAATCAAGCACACAGCTCTGTGGCCCAACATTTCACATCTCCCTCCCACTCTGCCGAAGACATGGAGGTCCTGGGTCTCCTTCACCGCCGGTCCCTCACCACCAGAAACCTGGAGGAAGAATGCCTCATCTTCCACCTCGGAACACTTCAACCCAGTTTCTCAATGTGGACTTCAACAGTTTCCTCATTTCCCCTTCCCCCACCTCACCATAGTTCCAAACTTCCAGCTCAGCACTGTCCCCATGACTTATCCTGTGTTGTCCTACCTGCCTATCATCTATTCCACCAATCCATTCCACCCTCCCCCCCGACGTATCACCTTCATCCCCTCCCCCATTTACCGATTGTACTCTATGCTGCTTTCTCCCCACCCCCACCCTCCTCTCACTTATCTCTCCACCCTTCAGGCTCTCTGCCTGTATTCCTGATGAAGAGCTTTTGCCCGAAACGTCGATTTTACTGTTCCTCGGATGCTGCCTGAACTGCTGTGCTCTTCCAGCACCACTAATCCAGAATCTGGTTTCTTGCATCTGCAGTCATTGTTTATACCAAGGTTTTGTTGAAATGTATATTTCAATAGCAATGCAGTTTAACATCGGTTCTTCACGAGTTTCCCCACACAAGGCAGTAACCACTGCTGCCACATAGGCCCAATTCCCGGCCCCAAAATCAGAGGAACTGAGTGGCGCAGTCGCGAAGATGCAACTTGAAATCGAGATGGGAATGAGGTCGCTGAGATACTCGATGGCTCAAGTGAATCAACCGGAGAATGCATGGTTTCTATGATGGTTTCGAGGCGCAAGCAATTCCGAGGTTGGGAATGCTTCTGGTCAAAGGCGGGGCAGAAGGGAAAATCTGTTCCCAGTTATAACAGCAATCTACAGTGTATCTTGCTGAGATAGCTGAGTGCCACAACTGGAGCGGGGGCAGCTGTTTTGAAGTTTAATTTTGCTTCACTATCACCCACTTCCCTGGAATGAATTGCTTTCACCATTTTTATTTCCAATTGTTTGGTATCTCCCTGCAGTCTGCGGCTTTCTTCCTCATGGTTAATTGCATGACTAACTGTTGTATGATCTGCACACTGCTAAATCACGGCCACTACAAGTAAATAGGAATCATTGATCTATATGAGAAAACAGTGGAACTCACAGCTGGCATGCTTCATAGGTTTGCAGGCGACACCAGAATTGTAGACAGTGATGAAGATTATCTAAGTTTCAAAAGGATCTTAATCCAATAAGTCATTGTACTGAAAAATGTAACATGGAGTTCAATCTGGATAAATGGAAGGTATTGCATTTGGTACAACATAAAGAGTATGGCTTAAAGTCATGATCTCTGTTCCTGAGGTCAGGCTTGTATTTCAAGTTGTATTTGTCGAACGTAAACATCACCGTTTCCGTGTCCCAACCCCCAAGGATGACGAGTTTAAAATATCATCCCAACACCAACTTCTCCTGGTTGAAGTCTTGACTGTGTGGAAGAAACTGATACTGAGCTGATGCGAGCAAATGTAGCTGCCACCGCCAGTGTCGGAAACACAGATCCAAACAGCAAAATCATCTTTTAAACCCACCATTGCAAAGTTAAGGGCTCAACACGCTCCACTTGTGCCACTCAGCTGCCTTAGAAAGATGCACCGGAAATCGCTATGATAGTATAAACGGGGACAACCATTCCTTTGAGCAGGAGCACATTCAACCGAGGAATTTCTTGAGCCTCTGTACCATCACACGCTCACCTATTGCATCACTGGTAACTCTGCGCACTGATTCCCATCCCTATTTCCGGTTGGACCTGGGCAGCTGTGCCGATGTTAAGCTAAAATGCTATTGAAGCATGCATTTCAACAATATGCTGTCCTGTCCCCCGAGTCTTTGATGTTTTGTCGAAATCGATCAATCTCATCTTTCAACGTTCTTAATCAAGTGATCTCTGCAGCCTCTGAGGACATCGATATGAAAGATTCAGCTCATTGTCAGTTCCCACATGTCTGTCACTGTTCGCTGAGTACTGATATTGTACATGTGCTGTTCTTCCGAACATTTCCTCTGCTGGTATACTTATTGCTGTTTGCAAACATCCTGTTCTGTGGTTAGTGTGATCGTGGTTGTCGGTATTTTGCATTGTGACCACAGCAACTCGATTTGAAACCAAATCACGGCACTAAGTGTTCTCTCCGTTGTCCTTTTTGTGACACATGCTAAGAAATTAAATATTTTACCTTCAAATTCCGCTCTCTTACATCTCTGCGTGTCATATATCAGGATTGAAACACACTCGTTGTCGGAGATTTCTCTTCTTCGCACGATCATTAAACCTCCTTTCTGTCCCTCCTCCCATTTCTCTGAGGCAATGCCCAATCTATCACTCTCTTTCACATTCATACTGTTCTGTCTGTGCTGCTGCTGCAGTTACTATTGTTGGGTGAACGTGCCCCAATCCCATCAACGGGGCCTTCAAACAAATCGATCCATTTGGATACCGCGGTTGTGAAATCAATCCCCATGTAGCAGCGTTTACTGATATAGGACAGAGACAATTGGAGCGTCAGGCTCATGGAAAATACCCAGGGCAGTTTTGGTGAAAAGACATTTTATTGGAAAAGATCAGCTTTTGTGCTTTTCTGTGTTGGTCTTGTGGTAATTTCATAGGACTGATAATCCATTTACCGAGGTAATAGTCTGGGTACTCGGGCTTGAATCCCACCATGCCAGATTGTAAAATTTGGATTCAGCAAATATCTGCAATGAAGAATCGAATGATTACTATAGATCCATTGACAATTGTTGAATAAAAAACCATTTGGTTCACTGATGTCATTTCAGGAAGGAATCTGCTGTCCTTACTTGGTCTGGCCTGCATGTGACTTCAGACTCAGAACAATATGTTTGAGTCTCAATTTCCCTCTGAGCAATTCAGAATGGGTAATAAATTCGGCTTAGCCAGAATCGCCCTCATACTAATCCAGAAATTCTCATTAGGCTCAAGCAAGAGTGTTGATTGCAGTTTTGCAATTCACAGGGATGAGATCACACTGAGAAAATCGTAGGAGATATTTACCGGGACATTGTTTGGGATGAAGAGTTTCAGTTGTGAAGAAAGACAGGACAGAGTGGAGTGTTTGTCGCAGAGTAAAGGAGACGTAGAGGAGACAGGATTGTGTTAGGGTATGGACAGGGTTGACTGAACGAGTTTCCCATGAATGGAGGATTAGCAGGGGGCAGAGATTTAAGAAGAAAGTCAGAATGGTTTGAGAAGATGTGCAAAAGTGCTTTATAAGCCAGTGGGTGGTTGGAATTTAGAATACACTGTCTGCATTGTTCAGAATGGCAGAAACCCTTAGAACCTGAATAAGCATTCAGATGTGAACTTGTGATGCCATGACATATAAGGCTGTGGGATAAACATTGTGAAATGGGATTCAGTTCATTAGGCAGTTGTTTTTGACAAGTGTCGCCACAATTGGTTGAAGGGCCTCCTTTCAGACTCTTTGTCTCGGTAGTATAGTGGTTCGTGTCCCCGTCTGTCACAGGACTCAATTCTCCACTGGGGACAGTGTAAATATTTTAAAACTGTCACTCCATTCCCAAGTGCGGGTATTGATACCTATCATTCCATTCTCGATGGGGCATGTCACAGGAAGGACAGTGCTGCCTGAATCAAGGTGGGAAAGGGCTGCAGATCTCAGGGAAGCAGAGTGTCAGTGAAAGTGCAAACATGTGACTTCTGCAAACTGCACCTTGTTACAGTGTTGGAAAGAAAAAAAAACATTTGGCAGACTTGTTCCGGATTGAAGTGTTGAATTTGGGTTGATTTGCTTTGATGTGGCTGAGTTACCAGTGTATAAAACCATTAAAAATGATTCAGGTTTTGCTCACTATAATGGAACATTGGCTCAGTAATTCGCACTGCTGTTCGGTCTGAGGGCTATGTTGATTGGTCAAGTTAAATTGCCCTGTCGTATCCAGGGAATGATTTCAGTAAATTAAGTGAATTAAGTAAAGCGGAGACAAGGTCAGAAGTCATAGGACGCCAGGTTATATTCCCACAGGTTTATTTGACATCATAATGGGGAGGGTTGCCCCTTCTTCTGGTGAAATATACGGGAATAGGGAGGAGAACTAGGTCTTGGTGAGATGCTTTTCAGAGAGTCGACACCGGCTCGATTGACTGAAATGCCCTTTCTGCACTGTAGGATTCTGTGATTCTATCAGAGAGGGTAATGACGGTGTTTACTGGGGGCGAAGCATCTAGAGTCGATGCTAATTGGGTGTACTGAGGATGAGATTTTATTCACTTGTTGTTTTCGAAAATTTAGAACAGTTATCCCTGAACCAAGAAAGACCTAATCGGGGGTTTTCATGTTATGAAAAGTTTGG
Source organism: Chiloscyllium punctatum (assembly GCF_047496795.1). NCBI lineage: Eukaryota > Metazoa > Chordata > Chondrichthyes > Orectolobiformes > Hemiscylliidae > Chiloscyllium > Chiloscyllium punctatum. The sequence goes on from NW_027309819.1 coordinate 766,757, forward strand.
ACAGAGTAAATAGGTGGAAAATTCCCTATTTCAAGTGAGTAAACATCTAGACGTCAGACATTCAAACCCTTTGATAAAACCTTTGATGGACAAAGAAAAGATGAGAGCAGAATCGCTGTCACTCCGAGAATTTGTTTTCCAAAATATTTGGAAAGGCACATTTGATGTCATACAAGGAATAAATTTCACAAGAGGGCGACAGCGTGTGTCTCGGTAAAGGTGTAGGGGTGGGGCGTAGTCAGTCAGAAGTTTCGGGGAAACAATGTCTAAGTGGGTTGACTTTAAATGTAAAGACATTTTGTGAACGTGTGCAGCTGAACAACATTCGGTTCCAAAAACTCTGGATATTCAAAGATTTGGCATAATATTCTACCTGAAGCATTGTAAATGGAACTGAGTGGATTTTTCTTATTGTGAAGGGAAGATATTACATAATGAATAAGAAGTGACAAGTTGAGATCGACGTCCTGCTTTAATCACATGCATTAAATCGTTGAGGACAAACACCATGATGCTTGGTCTATTTAATACTCGGTGAATACTGCCAAAGCAACGATCAACAAAACTGGTGGGTTTTCTTTTGCATTTTAACTCTCTGATGTTCTAAGCAGTATTTTCCTTAAGCTGAAATAAAGTCGGAGCAAGTTTGAATACAACATCAATCGTTCCAATGAGATAAATCTAATTCCCTTCCGATTATTATAATGAACATTGTGAGGTTGCAGCAAAGTTAAAATGAAACGATTGAATCCAATTCAGGTTTAGTCATATGAGAAAGGCCATTGAGCAACAACATCGCCTTTATTTCCCTCTCCGTGGCTGCTTCTTCACGTGAGAGAGAAAGTGACTGAAGAAATTATGCTTCAAATGTAGGTGTGAATATGACGGAAAATTCTTGTTCTCTGTTTCATCCTGACACAGTTCTGATCAGAATGTATCAATGACAGGTATTCATTGTGACGAACATGGCTATTTATTGGAATTTGCTGTTATTATAATTCTGATGCAAGCAGAAATACAATGGTGTGGATTTGATTCCGCTCCACAAATTTATCATCCTTTACTTTCACCACATGTACCCTGATGAGGTCACATGTCACGCCTCTACAAAATGTGCAGAGGAGACTGAACGATTATGGTGTTGTGTTATTATACCGCTGTGCTCCACATTCACGAGTTCGAGTCATACTCTGGTTGCTAACTTCACAAACCGCTCCAGCAGATTTTCTTTGCACCTCACACCTCTGGTATACACTGGCTTGAGAATTTTGTTTTTGCCCTTGACTGCACGGGAGATTCAGGAATAATCGACACCACATTAAAGTCGAAATGAAGAGTTAGAGCAGTCATTCTATTCAATTGTACATTAAATTCGTGTAATGAGAAGGAACGCATTTTTCTTTCTGCCCCACATTCCATCTTGTCTTTCTATGAATTTGCATCGAAAGAAAGCGAAAAAAATAACAAGAGATCAGGAGCACAAATTTATCCAGTGGGGTTGTTCATGAGTATTTTAACCTGACACTTCACACAAAGATCTGATCAGTATTTAAAACAGTCACTCGGAATTGGAACCGCAGACAACTTCTCCACTAAAACGAACCTTTCATTCTTTCACAAATTTCTGCTGTGTGTGAATCATACAACGATCCATCATCCAGCGTGATCACTGACTTGCCAACTGTCTAAGCTCTACCAACTTTCTTCAGTATTCACAGTTTCTGTAAACAGCCACCTGTTTTTTTTTTGCCCAGTGTCATTTGTTATCCCCACATCACAGCACATTTCATCTTCCTGAGTTTATGAATCTTGTTCCTGATCTGTCTGATCTGTTTAATAAACCTTTTCTATCACTTCATCCCATCCCCCCCACAATTCTGAACTTATGAATAAAATAAGGCGTTCGACCAAATGTTAAACAAATGGAAGTTTGCCATTGAGCCCATGGAGTCTGCCCCACCATTCAACGAACTCATGATTGATCTAGATTAGATTCTCTACAGCATGGAAACAGGCCCTTCGGCCCAACAAGTCCACACCAACCCTCAGAAGAGAAACCCACCCAGACCCATTCCCATCTGACTACGGGCAATTTAACACGGCCAATTCACCTGACCTGCGCATCTTTGGACTGTGGGAGGAAACCCACGGAAACGCGGGAATGATGTGCAAACTCCACAGTGACAGCTGCCCGAGGCTAGAGTTAAACCTGGGACCCTGGTGCTGTGAGGCAGCAGTGCTAACCATTGAACCACCATGCCGCCCCAATAATCTGTAACTCCTTTCTGCTCACTTAACTCGACAAATTTTCATCATCTTTCGGATTAACTATCTAGCACAGTTTGGAAATACCCAACAGCACAGGTGGCACATATTGTTTGGCCCCTGAGCAAAGAAATTACTCCTCAATTCTGAATTAAATGGGCAATATGTAATTCTGAAATTATGTACTCTGGTGCTCTCCTCACAGCCTAGGGCAAACCACCTGCCCGTATCTACCCTGTCAAGATTCCACGAATATTGAACGTTTATGATTGGTGTTATACGATTATAGAGCTCCTCTTCACCTCCTTTGTTTCGAGGAGAATAATCCCAGCCTAACCAATCATTTCACAAAGCTCCATTTTATACAGAGTTGGCAACATCCTCGTAAACCTCTGCTGTCCTCTGCATCGTCCTTACATATAATGAAGGCAGGTGGAGAAATTTATGTGAGGAAACGGGTTGAAATATCAGGTGCAGACGGGAATTGGAACTTGAAATCAGAAAGTGATTGGAATCGGATTGATCCACAGAAGGACCAAATACAGCAATGATAACTCTGACAAATGATAATCTAATCATATTCGATTGACATTCAATGGCTTCATTGTAACTGAATTCCTAAGTGTAATCGTCCTGAGAGCTAGTATTTAGGAGAATTGGAACCTGACCACCCATATAAAGAAATTGATGACAAAAACATGTCTGTCGGTCGTTTTTGTTTGATTATTAACTCAACTCATGTCTCTGTGAAGCCTACATCGTCCGCAACGCACACGTTAGATGTTTAACAGGACTCTCTCCATTTGCCTCGGTGCGTGCCGCTGCAATATCACTGAAGGACCAGGACACCCTCCACGATAATACAGTCACTTAACTGGTCATTGTAAAACGCCTGAATAATTATTCCCTTAACTGCTGAGGCACAATTGCAGCAGAGTACGCCATTTAGAAAATTCACTGAAGTAAGTCAACCAGGCTTTGTTGACAGAACCTTCAAAGCTCAAAGACTGTACCGACCATAAGGACAAGGTTGAAGATGCACTGAAACGTCACCATTTATGAATTACCCTCTAAGGCACGTACCAGCAGGACTTGGAGAGGAAGCAGTGGTAAATTAATTGAGTGGTAAAGCGGTCTTGATGGCCAAAGAGTTATACTTGAGCCCTCCACCTTTTACATTACAATTTTAAAATATATTGATTATTGCAATGACCAGACTTGTGCTCATTCCTTTGGGTGTTTCCTAAACTGGCGGTTGCTAAAGATCGAATATCATTCTCAGACTGTGGTCAACAATAGAAAATATCCAAAAAGCCTCTCGAACAACTGATCTCCCTGTCCAACAATCTTCAGAGATCAGTGAATATCTACTCCAAGATCTCTTTGTTCCTGTTCACCACTCAGAATCCTCACTGTTATTGTTTCAACTCCACGAATTCATTCCACTTACTGGTCTGGATTCAATTCCATTCTCCGTTTCTTTTTTTATTTCCACCTGATTGATTCATCCCTGCGGTCCCTGGTATTATTCAGCACAGTCACCTGCACGACCAATTGTTGCATCGTGTGTAAACTTCTAAACATGACTCCTGCAACTAAGTTTGAATTATTGATCTACATCAGGAAACAGTGGTACTCCACTGGAATCAGGCATCCAAGCATGGTTCATTGCTGGATGGGATGAACACCTGCAATAACAGCAGAATCAGACCCTTGCTACCATTTGTAAACCTGATGGTGACTCTGCAGGTTGGACTCCTGACTGATTCCTTCTCACATGTGGGAGTGGTGAATGAACTGCCCACATTGTGACTGAAGAAGTGAGTTTACATTTCAGCGGGTAATTAAATCCCTTCCTACAGACCCCGTCCCCATGGACCTGACTTCATGGAGGCGTGGGTATCCTTGTGACTATTTAGTTTGGATAATCAGCTGAATTTGAGAACACGCTGAGACGACTCCCAATTTTCCCCGTCATCCATGTATCTTTTTTATCCTTCCTTATACTCCCCAGGAGTGTGGCCATCATAGTCTGAACAGCATTTGTTGTTCATCCTTAACTCTCCTTGAACTGAGTCAGAGGGAATTTCGGGGTGAACCGTACTATTGTGGGTCTGGAGTTATATGTTGGCAGGTCTCTTTAAGGAAGGCAGATTTCCCATTTGAAGGGACATGAATGAATGGGTTTTCAGCAAATTAAAACTTTTTGTCACTCTTCCTTTGAGCGGGTTTATATTCCAGATTTCATTCATCAAATCTAATTACTACTAGCTGCAATGCTCCAGTCTCCAAGGGTTGCAGGCCCAAATATCGTCATTACATTTGCAGATGACACGAAGATTTGGTGGAGTAGCAGAAAGCGTAGGGACTGTCAAAGAATGAAGAAGAATATAGATAGACAAGAGAGTTGAGCGGAGAATAGGTAGATGGAGTTGAATCCAGGCAAATGTGAGGTGATGCATTTTGGGAAGTCTAATTCGAGAGACAAGGATACTGGAAACGGAAGAGCCTTGGGTAAAGTTGATGAGCAGAGAGATCTGGGAGTTCAGGTTCTTTGTACCCTGAAGGTGGCTGCACAGCTGGATCGAGTGGACAAGAAGGCATATGGCCTGCTTGCTTTCACTGGACGGGGCATTGATTGTAAGAGCTGACAGGTCATGTGAAAAAATACAAGATTTTGGTTCAACCGCATTTAGAATGCTGTGTACAGTTCTTGTCACCAAATTACCAAAACGATATGGACGTTTAGGAGAGGGTGCAGAGAAGGTTTATGAGGATGTTGCCTGGTATGGACGATGCTAACTCTGAAGAGAGGTTGAGTTAGTTACGTTGGTTTTCATTAAAAAAAAAAGAGATTGAGGGGGACCTGGTCAACGTCTACAGAATCATGAAGGGTAGAGCCAGGGTGGATAGAGGTAAGCTTTCTCCCAAGTTGAGGGATTCAATGCTGAGAGGTTACGCGTTCGAGGTGAAAGGTGAAAAGTTTTAGAGAGATAGACGTTGGAAGTATTTTACACCGAGGGTGGTAGGTGCCTGGAACGTGTTGCCAGCAGAGGTGGTAGAGGCAATCACAGTAGATTAATTTCAGATGCGTCTGGGCAGATGCATGAGTAAGTGGGATGCAGAAGGATACTGATGCTGAGCAATTGGGTGATAGGTTTCGACAGTGGATTTCGATCAGCTCACGTTTCGACGTCCGAAGGGCCGGTTCCTGCGCTGTAAATTTTCTGTGTTCTTTGTTCTTCTTTGTTCACTAGTCTGCCAACTTCATCTCTCCCCCTCTGACTTATCACCTTCTCCCCGTCTCCATCCACCATTCGCTTTCCCAGCTACCTTGCACCCAACCCCAACCCCCTCCCATTTATCTCTCAGTCCCCACCCACAAGGCTCATTCCTGATTAAAGACTTATGCCAGAACCGTCGATTCTCCCGCTGCTCGGATGCTGCCTGACCTGCTGTACTTTTCCAGCACGACACTATCATCATGAGGGCTCAGCTCAGACTCTGTATCTGAGAGCGGAGAAGGCTGAGTGAGGAAGTGATGAAGGGGCACATTAAAGGGATCGGTATGTGTGATAGGAATGAACTTCTTATGGGAAGAGTTAACAACCAGGGATCTCCGTTAAACGCAAGTGACAGGATGTTCAGAGGAGATATAGGAAGAACGTTTTCACTCTGAGAGTATTGTATAATTGGAACTCACTGTTTGAACGTGTGGTAAAGCTATGAGTCATCAAAATATTTCAGGCGTATTTAGCCGAATAGTTGAGAAACTAGAGCACATATGGATAAGGACCAATACTGGAAAATGGGGTGAAGATAAACAGATGTCTGATGAAAGATCCGAACACCGTACAGAAAATACAGAGCATGAAAGCATGGGAAGGGGAAAGGCACGGAAACTGTGTGCAATCTGTTACAAGGGGTCTGAGGAATGCTACACGCGTCAAAAGGTCACTGGGGCAGGATGGGGCCGCTGTGGCAGGATGGGATAAGAATAGTGGAATGCTCCTACACCAATTAGCAGAGTCAGACTGAGGCTGAAAGGTTACAATGGCACGCTGAGATATAACAATTAGTCAAGTCAGACTCCCTACTAAATATCCTCATGGTAGGTTGGGACAAGTCGTAACAATAAATAGGAAGGGTATGACTTTAAATAATTAATTGATAGTAGAGTCAGCCTGTTTGAGACGCTTGTAGCAGGATATCAAATTATATACATAATCAGCGGTTAGTAGAGTCAGCTTTGGACAGGAAAACATTGTGACAGATAGGGTAGCTGAATAACTTATCATGACAGGTTAGTCTGGGATGGAAGATCATTGTAGCACAGATGGCAGTAGAATTCCTAATAGTGACAGTAGAATAATATTAAGAAGAATTAGATAAAATACATTGTGACAGAAGTAGAACAACAACGGGAACTAATACCATTGGTTTATTGTATAGTTGGAGTGAGGTAATTCTGACCAACACAGTTGGGCATTCTGATCAGCTAACTAAACATTATTAAAGAAAAGTGATGGAGTTAAATTCAGATTAATGCGAGGTGCTGCATTTTGAGAAAGCAAACCTTAGCAGGACTTATACACTTAATGGTAAGGTCCAGGTTCTTAGCTCCTTGAAAGTGGAGTCGCAGGTGTCAAATCCCAGTCACTTACATGGCTGTTGTTCTTATAATTATTTCTTCCCTACATGTGTAGAAGTAACACAGTGAGTGATCAATTACAATTGGCAGACGTACATAAGGGGGCGTTTGAAATGCTGAAGTTGTGAGATCAGAGCAATTTGTATTGACATACACCATTCACTGTTCGAATCTGATACTCAGGAATTCGATTTTGAGCGAAATTTGAGCAGGAAAGCTTACCACGTGATGTAAACCAGTTTGTGTGGTTACTCTGTTGTTTACCTCATTTGTGTGTTTTGCCTCATTGAGGATTTTGAAGTTGTCCCCCTATATAAAAGTTTCGTGCTTTTGCAAAATTATACAAAAGATGCAGTACAATAACACCCAAGGCTGATTCAGTCTACGTGTACAGATATTAACACCTGGAAACAGCACTATGCACTCTCCTCGAGTCTGTTAAATAATTTGCTTCATTCCCACACTTATGGCTCTTTTCATTCAATCGACTCCTGTTCTTCACCGAATCCGATTCAGCAGACCTTGTCACTGAGTCATTTATTTGTGTGTGTTCAGATCATGTGAGCAGAATATCACAGTGGAGGGCCCTGGGCCCATAACCCAAAACCAGACCATACTCAGGGAACCCTCCTCTGCTCTTGCTTATTTCATGAAGACCAGGAAGAAATATCTAAGCTCTTCAAAATTTCCTAACCGGTTTTTCAGAAGCAAGATAAACAATTCCAGGTTTCTGCTTTTGTTGTCACACGGACCAAGATTGTAAATGCTAGAACCAGTTGAGAATGTCCGCTCATCCACGTCCATGTTCTCCCCAGGAGGTGTTAAGATGATGGTCTCAATCGGATTCTTCGAAAAAGAATAATCTTTTAATCTATTAATTTCTGGTTTATGGGTCCACCAGTTTCCCCTAGGCCTCTGTGTTAGCGCTGACCACAACAGTTTCCCGCAGTCTTCAGCTTTTTGTAGCATGTACCTTCGAGGATGACATCAAAAGATCTTCACTGTTAATGTGTGATGATCTACCAATGGAGACAGCTCAGTCCGCGGGGATGCGATAAACACCACCACCCCGCTACTGCTACTTAGTTCATGTGACCAATGCCTTTCCACTTGGTCACCGCGCCATACTTCTGCATTGCATATAAATTGACAAGTTTATGGTACTCTCTCAGATTGGTAATCAGGAGCGAGATTGTTTGAATTGTTGAAAAAGTAAGATAAACTGAGAAAATACAGGATATTAAAATGGGAACCGGAAGGGAAAGAGAGAACAGTGAATGATAGTGTTCTGACAAAATTTAAATATCATTGCTGAAGATTCAGAAAATGCAATCATTCACAAACATAGCACAATGTGGAATGTAACTTTTGGTACAAGCAATGCAAGCAGATTGCAAAATCTTAGTCTGAAAATCTTAGTCTTTCTGCAACTGTTTTAGTTTTAATGAACACACACATGGGATTCAGTGCTGTAATGATCTCCTAAACTGTAGAAGGAAATCCTTGCCTTCGAGGATACGGGGGAAAGTTCACTGATTCATCCTTGCAATGGCAGGACTGTCCTCTGCAAGCATATGAGTACAATTATTCAATGATCCATGGAGTTTCGAATATGAGGTGAAGGGAAAGTCTCCATTCACAAATTAATCATTCAGTAGAACCCAATACAAGGACACATGTAGTGATGGACAAAGTGGGCAAGAACACATAAATACGATACACAATAGTTACGATAATTACTGTGTGAAAAGTATTGAATTCAGTTCTATGGTGGCCTTTGGTAATGATATTTACTGTCCAGAACTAGTCTGCAGTGGAATATCTATAGTCCTACTATGATGTATTTGAACTTCAGTTACCTTTAGAAATAGCTGAGACTCACTCAGGTCATGGAGATTTAGTGTAATCGTATTTAAAAAGCAAAGAGTTCATCGCGTAACTGTGAAATCAGTCACCCTCAGTGTAATCCTTGACCTCGTTCTCCACCAAAGACATGTGAAGAGTTTATAAAGGGCACAAACGCTGCTTCCTGGATAGCAAGATATTAGGAATCCCGGGGACGGGGTTTACTGAGACATAAAATCATCAGCAAGGATATAAACGGTTTCATCGGTATGATAGAGAATGAAGGAGTTTATTCACGAGATGTGGAATTGCTGCACCAGAAACACGCAAGCTGAAACGGAAACAAAAGAGATTTTCACATAATGTGAGGTTTGAAGTGACTAAATCGGGAAGGTCCCTCTTTCGAGTGAACCTACCAATTCAGTTAGGGCTTCAAAACCACTAGTGAATGATTAAGGAAAGATTGGATGAGAGTTTCTTCCAATCAATAAAGTTATTGAAATCTTGGATGAATTTCCGAAAATAAAACGTAGATTTCTGATCTCAGAGTGTTTTAAAAGACGCACGAACTGACATACAAGGAGGGAATTGATCATTGAAAGAAAGGAAAAGTGTGGGTGTGGATTAATTTCGAATTTGTTTTTTTTTCAGACACAAAGGCATTTCACGAACACGCACAACTGAATAAGATTGAGTTCATGGACTTGAAAGGTGCAGCGTATTATTCAAGGTGAAGCATTGAAAATGGGGCTGATGTCCTAACATAACTGCAGACAGAAGTTACATCCAAATGAGTAGCAATTGAATCGTCACTTGGAGACGCAACACCTACTTTAAAGATTTGACCACATTCACATGATGTCAGGTGTACTTCATGCTTTCTTATCTCCTCCAAAAACTTTACTCTGTCTTTTTTTGTGTTTTTCAACAGCACACCATTTCATCTGAAAGATGCTCAGACTGAAATTGAATACAATATTCAGACGGTCCTATGCGACCAAGTTTTTTTTTGATTATTACAATGACCTTTGCGAGTTTGCAACAAACTGCATAACATGAAACCAGCTCAACATCTATTTTCTCGGGATTTAACGCAGTGCACATGGGAAACGTCACCATCTGCTGAAAAATCACCTTCAGCTCTTTCTCCACGCATGTCTCTTCACGTTTTAAATATTTGCAGTATGTTTGTTGATCAAGGAGTCATTATCCAGAAAAGGTCGTTATTCAATCATTATATTGAATCATATTATGAAATATATCTGTGTATGTGTGTCTGTCTCTGTGCATGTGTCTGTGTGTGTGTCTGTCTGCCTGTGTGTGTCTCTGTGTATGTGTCTGTGTCTGTGTGTGTGTGTGCGTGTGGTTCTGTGTACCTGTGTGTGTGTTTGCCTAATAGCAGGAGACAGCATTATTGAGGACGGCTATTTTTCAGACTGGAGGCCTGATGTTTTGTTCTAGGCCAGCTCACCCAAAACGTTCTTAAGCAGGCAGGAGAGACCTGCTTAAGAATGCAATTTGTTTCAATAATTGCACAGTGAAAATTACCCAGAGTAACCTAGCTAGGTTGACTATCATGTTTTAATATAGACAAAATGTAATTCACAAAATTATACAATGAAACACAAAGAACAGAATAAAGAACAACTCAGTCTATTCAAACTAGACTTAATTAGCTGTTCTGAACGGACACACCAGTCCCAATAAGCAAACCCCCATTAAAAACTGGAAAGGTGAAACATCTGCTAACCGGTTGAAGTTAGAAGGGCACAAGGAGAGAGAGAGAGGGAGAGAGAAAGAGATTGTCCACACAGCTGAACTCCATCTGGACTGAAGAGCTCACCGAGACAGCTGACCACTCCCCTTTCATTACACCTTTGATCACAACACCGTTTAATCTCTGGACCAAACCAGTCACCTTGGAGCTTAGAGCTACTTACGATACCTCTGAAAAAAAATCAATAATACAGTATCTTTGAGAAAAGGAAACTTTCAGAGAAAAGGGACAAGCTTTGTGACACTCTGCACAGTGGTGTTCCACAGGGACTTATGTTCAATCCATTTTTGTTTGCCATTTATAGAAATGATTCAGATGATAATTATGGAAGGTGTGGTTAGAAAGATGAAACCAAGATTGGCTATATCGTGGACAGTGAAGATTACATAGGTACCTTGATCCAATGTCTTAACGAATCCTAGAGTTGTACAGCGCTGAAGCAAACACTTTTGACGAACTCGTCCATGCAACCTGATTTCCTAAATTAATCGTGCCCTATTTGGGTCGGTGCGGTGGCTCAGTGGTTAGCACTGCTGCCTCATATTACCAGGGTGACTGACTGTGTAGAGTTTGCACTTTATCCCAGTGTCTGATTTGGTTTCCTCCCACAGTCCAAAGATGTGCAGATTGGGTGAATTGGCCATGCTAAATTCAACATAGTGTCAGATGCATTAGTCAAGGTTAAATGGTTCTGGGTAGGTAACTCTTCAGAGGGTTGGTGTTGACTTGTTGGTCAAAAAGGCCTGTTTCTACACTGCAGGAAATCTGATCTATGTGTTAGCAATTTGCCCATATCCTTCTAAATCCTTCATATTAATATACCCATCTGGGTGCCTTTTAAATGTTGTAATTATACCAACCTCCACCACTTCCTCCGGCATTTTATCATATACACGCTCCAATTTCTGAGTGAAAAAGTTGCCACTGAGCTCCCTTTAAAATCATTCCCCTCTCACATTAAATATATGCCTTCTAATTCTGGACTTCCAAACGTGGTGAAAAGATCTTGACTACTCACGCTATCCATGCCCTTCATGAATTTATAAACCTCCAGAAGGCGCAAATGTGACTCCAAACCAGGGCCTGTGGTTTCAGTCATCCGGAGATTAAATTCTGAAATTGAATACTGAAACCTCTTCCATCTCGATCAAATCACAATTCTAAACTCATTTTAGTCAACGTGTTCAAACATATTATAAAACACCTCTGGTAGGATTTGAACCTCGAGCTTTGCAGCCAGAGGTAGGGACACTACCACCACTCCACAATAGTCCCTAAACTGCGAACACTATTCTCCTGTGTGTTTGTTCAGCAGCCTGTTCTGACATGCTGTGACACACCTCTGCACCTGAATCCAGACTGTCTGGTCTCGAGCTAGGGACATGTTCAGACAAATTCAGGAATTGGAATAGAATCCAGAGCTCTGCATCAGAGGTAGGAACACTACTGACTACACAAGACCTAAACAGTACCTAAATGTTTAATTTTAAGTGCCAGCTTTCAGTCTGGTATAGATTCATTGAAATCTGGTTCACTTTACTGAATAACACAGTGAGAATAATAACATTGTTTAAAAAATACAAGGTACTTGCCTCAATTGTAGGATGTCGAGTTTATGTGCTCTACTTTCGAGATAAAATATGAACATCTTCAAATACTTGGCTATTATTTCCAGCATAAATGAATATTATCTGTAGTCTGCAATATGAGGGAATGAAGTCATGCAGACACACACTGCACTGTGAAGGAACTCGAATAGATATCAATACTGAACATCTGAGACAAAGAAAGCACATACTTTCTGGCCTCAAACACTGATCACTGTTTCCCACCTCTAACGTGTGACTGCCCTCTTCCTAAAACTATTAAATGATACAGGCAGCTGATTACTTTCCAGCCTTTCTTCCCCAGTACGATCACTTACTAGCTAAAGAATGGCAGATGGAGTATAATGTTGCTAAATGCAAGGTATTGTACTTTGGTAAAACAAACAAAGAAAACACATATACAATGAAAAGTCGAGCCAATAGTAGTGTTGTAGAACAGAACGACTTATGGTTTCAGGCATAATTCTTTGAAGTTTGTATCATGTGTGGGCAGGGTAGTTATGAAGGTGTTTCGCTTGCAGGCCTTCATAATAGAGACATAGATTCATAGAGGGGTACTGTGTGGAAAGAGACCCTCTGGTCCAACTCGTCCATGCCGACCAGTTGGCTTAACCTAATCTCGTTAAATTTGCCAACACGTTGCCCATATCCCTTCCTATTCATATACTGATCCGGACGTCTTTTAAATACTTTAATTTGACCAGCCTCCACAACTTCCTCTGGCAACTCATTCCATACGCGCACCACCCTCTGTGCAAAAACAAAATTGCCCCTGAGGTCACTTTTAAATCTTTCCCCGCTCACCCTAAACCTTTGCCTTCTAGTTGTAGACACTTATCCAACCTTAGGAAAAGACATTGTCTATTTACCCTTTGCATGCCTCTCATGATTTTATGAACCTCTATAATTCACCCACAGAGATAACTGCCCCAGCCTATTTAGGCTCTCCCTACAGCTGAAATCCTCCAGCCTTGGCAACATCCTTGTAAATCTTTTTTGAACTCTTATAAGTTTCACATCTTTCCAATGGGAATGAGACCAGAATTGCACACAATATTCCAAAAGTGGCCTAGCCAATGTTCTTTGCAGCCACAACATGACCTCCCAACTCTTGTACTCAGTGGTCTGAACAATAAAGGAAAGCATACCAAACACCTTCACTATCGTATCTACCTGAGACTCTACTTTCAAGGAACTACGAACCTGTACTCCAAGGTCTCTTTGCTCAGCAACATTCTCCGGGACTTTACCATTGAGTGTATGCGTCCTGCTCTGATTTGCTTTCGAAAATGAAGCACCTCACATTTATCTAAATATCTCTCCATCTGCCACTCCTCAATCCATTGGCCCATCTGATCAAGATACCATTTTATTCTGAGGTAACCTTCTTCATTGTCCACTACATTTCCAATTTTGATGTCACCTGCAAATTTACTAACTATATCTCACATGTTCACATCCAAATCATTTATATACATGACAAGTAGCAGTGGACAGTCCTTTGAGTGCAGGATTTGGGATGGTATGTTCAGGTTGCACAGGACATTCGTGAGGCATGTCTTGGAGGACTGTGTGCAGTTCTGTCCGCCCTGTTATATAAAGGATATTATCAAGTTCGAGAGCGTTCAGAAGAGACTTATCAGGATGTTGCTGGGAATGGAGTCTTTGAGTTATAAGGACAGGCTCAATAGACTTGGACATTATCTACTGGAGCGTAGGAGGCTGAGAGGTGACATTATAGAGATTTATAATATCATGAGGGGTATCGATAATGTTGAATTGTAGGCGTCTTTTACCTCGAGTGGGGGATTGTTTTTAGATAATAGGAGCACTTTTGTAAAAAGACATAGCGTCATAGAGCTGTATAGCATGGAAACAGTCCCTTTGGTCCAACGCGTCCATGCAGACTAGATAGCCAAAATTAATCTCATCCCTTTGCCAGCATTTGGCCCATTTCTACCTGAACCCTTCCCATTCATCTGCCCATCCAGATGCCTTTTAAATGTTGTAATTGTGCCAGCCTCCACACCTTCCTCTGGAAGCTCATTACACACAACCACCCGCTACATGAAAATGTTGCCCATTGGATTCCTTTTATGTCTTTCCCATCTCACCTTAAACCTTCGCCGTCTAGTTTTCGGCTGCATTACCCTAGGGAAAAGACCTTGGCTATTCACTCTAACCATTGCACCCAGGATTTTAATAACCTCTAAAGTCAATCTTCATCCTCGGATGCTCCAGGGAAAACAGCCATAGCCTTTTCAGCCTCTACCTGTAGCTCAAACACTCCAGTCCTGGCAACATTGTTGTCAACCCTTTCTGAACCCTTTCAGGTTTCACAACATCCTTCCTACAGCAGGTAGAATAGAATTGCATACAGTATTCTAAAAGTGGTCTAACCTTTGTCCTGTACAGATGTAACCCATTCTCCTAACTCATATACACAATGCACTGACCAATAACATGCCAATACTTTCTTCACTATTCTATCTACCTGCAAATCCACATTCAAGGAACGATAAACCTATACTCTGAGGTCACGTTGTTTTTAGCACCACTCCCCATGACTTGACCATTAAGTGTATAAGTCCTGCCCTGATTTGCCTTTCCCATATGCAGCATCTCACATTTATCTAAATTAAACTCTGTCGGCCACTCCTCGGTCCATTGGCTCATCTGATCAAGATCCTGTCGTAATCTGAGGTAATCTTAATTGTTGGCCATTATACCTCCAATTTTGGTGTCATCTGCAAACTTACGAACTATATCTCCGATGTTCATATGCAAACCATTTATATACATGATGAAAAGTAGCAGAACCAGCACCGATCCTTGTGGCACTCCACTGGTCACAGGCCTCCAGTCTGAAAAACAACCCTCCACCACAACCCTCTGTCCTCTTCTTTTAAGCCAATTCTGTATCCAACTGGCTAATTCCCCCTGTGTTCCACGTAACCTAACCTTGCTAACCAGTCTCCCATGCAGAACCTTGTCGAATGCCTAATTGAAGTCTGTATAGATCACATCCAGCGTTCAGCCCACATCAATCCTCTCCGTTACTTCTAAACAAAAAATAATCAAGTTAGTGAGACATGATTTTCCAGGCACAACCCAATTTGCCTATCCTGATAAAGTGTTTTTGCCCAATACATCTATTTTCCTGCTCCTCAGATGCTGCCTGACCTGCTGTGCTTTTCCAGCACCACTCTAATCTAGACTCTCATCTCCAGCATTTACAGCCCTCACATTTGTCTATCCCTAATGTATCTTTCCAAATACATGTAAATCCTCTACCTCATGATTCCCTCCAAAAACGTGCCGACCACTGATATCAGGTTCACCAATCTATAGTTCCCTAGCTCTTCCTTTCCATTTTGTTTAATAGCACAACTTTAGTCAAACTCATGAATTCCAGCATTTCACCTGTGGCTATTCATGATAAAAACATCTCAGCAAGGGGCCCTGCAATCAATTCCTTATCTTCCTACAGAGTTATTGGGTTCACATGATCAGGACCCGTGAGGTTGTTTTTTTACACAACATGTGGTTCATGTAGAGAGTGAACTTCCTGAGGAAGTGATGGATTATGGGTAAAGTTACAGCATTTAAAATGCACTTGATTAAGTACAAGAATAAGCGAATGTTTGGATAAATCTGGACCAAGCGCAGGCAGATGGGACTGGTTTAGTTTGGAATTATTGTCAGCATGGACTGTAATGGCCGATAGGTCTGTTTGCAAATACCCTGTATAACTCGATGAGTCTATGTGTATTTACATACCCAAGTATGTATCTGCATGTTTCTGTTGTGTTTGTCTATTCCCGTGTGTCTACATATGTCGCTGTGTACCATTATGTGCATGTCTATCTCTCTGTGCTTGTTAGGTGTGTTCCTGCATTAGTGTGTGGATCTCTGTCTCTGCATCTCTGTGGAACTCTTGTTGTTTTTGGTGCGAATCACTGAAACGGGGTCAAAACCGCTCTCCCTTCCTCTCCCTTTTTCTCTTTTCTTTAAAGTGATCAATCCCACACTCTGCTGGTCTGGTTTAGGTCTTTTCAATCCTTTCTCACACGTAAGGTTACTTGTAAGAGTAAGACATTAAAAATTGCAAGTTACAGGAAGTGCATTAAAATTAATCTCATCGCCTTGCAATGTGGCTACTCGGATTTGCTTGGATATAATTGCAATGGAAATATGCTTTAATGAATATACTGTGTATTAAAAATACTACCCAGTGACAAACCGTTTCCACATTAGAGAAGGAGAGCAGACATTTGTGCACATGAAACTGTTCCACTCTGAGGGCTTCAGTCCAATGACAATCCTGTCCACACCAACCTAGTGTGTGTGTGTGTGTGTGTGTGTGTGTGTGTGTGTGTGTGTGTGTGTGTGTGTGTGTGTGTGTGTGTATGTGTGTGTGTGTGTGTTTGGTGCAATCAAAATTTCGATTGGATTGTGCTGTGAACTGCTGCCCTCTCTCTGCCTCCCAAACTGAATCCCTGATGGTTTACACACTTTACCACCACGATTGCAGTGACGTCGGAGGTGGGAGGTGGGGGATGGGGTTTGGAGTGCAACAGAGATTGACAACAACAGAAAGCTCAGCAGCTCTGGCAGCCATATTTGGACAGAAATGGAAGTTGACGTTTTGGATCGAGTGACCCTTACTCAGAACTCGTGTCGGGGGACATTACAGCACTTTAAGCACCACAGAGACTGCCAGATTCGCCACACACAGATACACTCACGAATATACACACATAGAGGCACTTGCTGTTCATTGACACTACAGGCATGGAGAGTGTCAGTATTTCTCTCGCTCCATGGTAACCTTGTCAATATTTCAGTCGTTCTGTCTGGTGTGTGTCAGTATTTCTGTGTGGAGTGTGATTGTAGCACAATTTCAATCTTTGCAGATATCAAACATGGAAGAATTGTAAAGTTTGTTGAGGACAGCATGGAAGTCCATCAGGAAAGTTATATTTTGGTGTAGTGTTCAGGCGTATGGCAAATGCTGATCAAAGCAGAACAGTGTGAGGTGATGCTCTTTGGTAGGAAGGACATTGAAAGGTAACATTAAACAGGCTATACTGTTATAAAGGAGGTGCAAGAGCAGAGGGTGCTGGATGTATGAGCACAGATTATCGAAGAAGTCAGGATAAGTGGGGGTAGCGGAAAATCTCACAAATTAGTGTCAGTATCTGAGCTGTTTACAGGAGGAAGGAGTCACCGTGCCCGCTTCCTGGGAGGTGGTGGAGATGGTGTGTTGTAAGTCCACCCTCATGCCCACCAAAACTGTGGGGATTCTATTTGTAACAGCTCAACACAAAAGGGAGATGGCATCAGGGCCATGGCTTCCAAGTTGTGCCGGGGGGAAAAGGAGCTGCCAGTGGGTTTAAAGTGAGAATTTCCCTTCACTGAACATTGCTTCTTACTTGATCCGTGGGACGTGGATGTTTCAGAATCTCCACACGAGGCATCCCGGTCCTCTCCGGCTCCTACAAGGGTACTCCCCACATGGCGGGGGGAGCGGGGTGAGGGAATGGATATCGGGCACTGCACCACACGGCTTAGCACTTTCTGTCCTATTCCAGGCTGTTTCTCCTGGAATGGGAGAAGGGGAGGGAGGGAGGGTAGGAGTGGGTGGCGCTGTTGTTAGTGCTGGTGTAGGTAGGGGGAGATATGGTGAGGTGTCTGGAGGGAGTCAGTCCATAGTGTTGTATCCATGCAGTGTTATTAGTGTTGGGGGGTGGATATTGGGGGAAGAGAGAGGGGGCGAAAGAGAGAGAGAGAGAGAGAGAGACGGGGGAAGGTGCTGCATGCAGTAGTGAGAGTGGTGGGCCATGAGCCTTGTTCGGGGTCGGTGCTATAACAGATATACAGTGAGTGTGAGGGAGCAGAGGGAATGGAGTGACACTGACCCTGACAGAGCGGGGAAGGTTTTGGATGCTTGTCCTGTATTGCTGGACATTTCTTCAGACCGCAGATACTGCACTGAGCTGGGTGGAGAGCCCCGACCATGCTTGGTGGGTCTGGTGGTGTGGCCCCCTCTGTGAAGAGTAAGGCCCCCCTCTATTCTAGCCCATCCAGTAGGACCTCCATTCCCCTGTCGACAGACCGTCTTGTAATTTCCCATTATCTGCAATACTCGGGGTAAACTGTGCAGGGCAGCTCCAAACTGAGAAAGCTCAACCGTGTGCCTATTGGCCTTTTAAAGATGGCACCAGTGCCAGGGATCACGGAATATCCAGGGGTATCTGGGCGATGTTGAATACCTCCAGACATGATGGGTGGGAGAATAGGGCTGGCATTGAATGAGAAGGACACCATGGGGTGGGGATTAATGAGAAAAGTTTTATAAGATAGCACCAGGAAACTAGCTCGGCTTTGTGCAGTCGATCCCTCTGTCACACTCAGTGAAAATGGCTAGGAGACGAATTATTGTTAGATTCAATCCAATGAGTCGAATACATTGCTGACCCCACTAACAGTAACAAAGCTGCATTTGCTTATCCAATACTCTCCATCACAGAGAACGAGCTAAACATGAACTACGCTTGGGAAATAAGGCAGGTCAGGTGACTGAGATATCAGTTAGGACGCACCTTTGGACAAATAATCATAATTCCGTTAGTTTTAAAATAGAGATGGAAAAGAATGAACTGGGTCTAAAAGATAACGTTCAAAATTGGAGTAAGGCCAATTTTGATGATATTAGCAAGAACTTCCAAACTGGATTTGGACAGATATTCGCAATTAACGGGCCAACTGTGCAGATTGAAGCCTTCAAAAATGAGATGTCAAGAGCTCAGACACAGTATGTCCCTGTTAGGGTGAAGGGTAAGGCTGGTAAGTGTAAGGAATGCTGGAGCACTGGAGAAATTAAGGGTCTGGTCATGGATAAGAGGGAAACATATTTCAGATAGAGAGAGGAGGAATCGAGGGTTTTCAGTATTCATTCACGGGATGAGAGTATCGCTGGTTGGGCCTGCATTTATTGCCGATTACTAATTGCCTAGAGGGCAGTTAAGAGTCATACACATTATTGTCGATCTGGAGTCACGTGTAACCAATGACAGGTGAGGGTGGCAGTTTACTGACTTCAAGAACATCAGCGAACCAGTTGGGTTTTTTCCAAAAATCGAAAATGTTTTTGTCATCATCATTAGCCTCTTAATTACAGATTTAAAGTCAATGTCCAGTGTGTCTAAAGCCAGTAGGAGTATACTTAAGCGGGGTATAAGGAGGCCATGATGGAGACATGAGATAGTTTTGGCAAATAGGGTTAAGGAGAATCCAAATGTACTCTACACATACATTTAGGAGAAAACAGTAACTCTGGAGAGTTTTGGGCCATCTAAAGATTAGCTAAGCTGCCGATGTGCGAAACCACAGGAGATGGAGGCGACACTGAACAAGCGTTTTGACTGTGCAGAAGGATATGGAAGCCAGAGAACTTAACAGTGGCATCGTGAAAAGTGTCTGCATTACCAGAGGAGGAGATGCTGGACTTCGTAAAGCCTGTAAAGGTGGGAAAATCCCCAGGACCTGATCAGGTGTACCCGAGAACTCTGTGGGAGCGAGGGAAGTGATTGTTGGGCCCCTTGCTGGGATATTTGTATTGTCAATTGCCACAGGTGAGGTACCGGGAGATAGGAGATTAGATAACTTGGTGGAATTACGAAAACCATTTAAGAAGGATGGTAAGGAAAAGCCGGTGAGGCTGACGTCAGTGGAGGGCAAATTATTGGTGAGGATTATGTGGCACAAGGTTTGCATGTATTTTGAATGGCAAGGACTGATAAGGGATAGGCAACATGGCTTGAAGCATGGGGAATCGTGTCTCACTAAATTAACGGAGTTTTATTTTGATGAAGTGACTAAGAGGATTCATTGAGGCCGAGAGGTGCACCTTGTCGATATGGACTTCAGTCAAACATTTGAACCTTTCCACATGGCAGACTGGTTAACAAGTTTAGTTCACATGGAATACATGGAGAACTAGCCATGTGGATATAAAATTGGCTCGAAGGTAAAAGACAGAGGGTGGTGGTGAAGGGTTGCTTTTCCAACAGGAGGTCTGTGACCAGTGGTGTTCTACAAATATCCGTGCTGGGTCCACTATTTTCACGATTTATGTAAATCATTTGGATGTGAACATAGCAGCGATAATTGGTAAGTTTGCAGATGACACCAAAAATTGATGGTTGAATGGACAGCAAGAAGGTTTACCTCAGAGTAAAATGGGATGCTGATCAGATGGGCTGATGGGCTGAGGCGTGGCAAATGATGTTTAATTTAGATAAATGTGAGGTGCTGCATTTTGCAAATGCAAATCAGGGCAGGACGTATACAATAATGGTAAGGTTCTGCGGGGTGTTCCTGATCCATGAGACCTTGCAATCCAGGTTCATAGTTCATTGAAAGTAGAATCGCAGGTTGGTAGGACAGTGAAGAAGGCATTTGGTATGCTTGCCTTTACTGGCTAGTGCTTTGATTTGGGAGGTCACGTTGCTGCTGTACAGCACCTAGTTTGGCCACTTTTGCAGTATTGCATTTAATTCGCGTTTCCCTCCTCTCGGAAAGATATTATGAATATTGAAGGGAGTCAGAAAAGATTTACAAGGTAGTTGCCAGGATTTGAGCTATAGGGAGAGGGTGAGCACGTTGGGGCGATTTTTCCTGGAGCGTGAGGGGCATGTATAGGATGAATCGCCAAGGTCGTTTCCCCAAACCTAGAGGACATGTATTTCCAGTGAGAGGGGTAAGATTTAAAAATGACCGAAGCAGCAACTTTTTCCAACAGATGTTGGTGCATGTTTGGAATGAGCTGCCAGTGGAGATGGAGGAGGCTGTTACACTTACAACATTTAAAAGACATTTGAATGGGTACATGAAGAGTAAGGGTTTACAATGATATGGGCCAAATGTTGGCAAATTGGACTCGTTTAATTTGGGATATCTGATCGACATGGACGAGTTAGACTGAAGGATCTGTTTCCGTGCTGCATATCTCCAAGACTCCATGTCCCTGTCTGACCTCACTCAAATATCCCATTAATTATTCATTCCCGGAAATACCAGTTCATGGTGTGAGATGCCATCCAAATGCCTTCACTTCAGCATTCTGAAACCTGTGAACACATCCTCCCATAGCACTGTATCTAAGTCTCTCTCTCTCTGTCTATTTCCCAAATCCCTCCCATTTGTTGCTATTTAAAACTGTTGGTATTTAAACCCTGACATCCAATTTTAATTGTCCAGTTGTAATGTGAATAATTGTCCCATATCTTCCTCTTACCTTGAACGTTGCTCACCCGAGAGCATCAGTTTCCAACATTAAGATGCTTAAAAACAATGTGCAAAATGCATAGCTTGCATTTTCTTTGACTTCCAAGTATCCTGTCCTGTGCTCCATTTTGAATAGTAGGTTTCGAGCAGTTTTCAGGCACATCTTTGAAACATGCTCTGTGCCTATCCATTGAATGCCTGTGTTAATCACTCGCTGCTGATCGTGTGCTCAGTAACATGAGGAATCCCCTCAACTGTTACTGATTCAGACCAGGCTTCCTACTTGCAGTTGAGTGTCATTTGACTTAATTCTAATTTTGGGACATTCGTGGAAATGTTGAGCACCGTTTCCTGGAGACTGTGCTTTAAACTGCTGTGGGACATTCAGGAAGACCAGAGACTTTGGTGACCTACTGTGGATGGGTCATGGGGGCTGCAGTTCGGGCATCTGGGTCTGCAACATGAACAACGAATGGAGCAGAGGCTGCAGAGAGCGGAATGAGGAAATAACAATCAGATCATCCGTGGTCTTAGAGAATGTTGGAGCAGAATTGAATGGCTCGCTCATGCAACTTTTTCAGATATTTCTGTCTGAAACAAGATAATTCCCCTTCTCTCCCAGTGACTCATATTGATGGGGAGTAAGTCACCTCCTTGTGTTCCTGCGTAACAGGACCCTGGGGCCTCACTCGCCCTCTGATTTCTCCGTTCCAGTCCTGAGCAGTTGAGTGACTGCCTCTTGTTCCTGTGTCCCAGTATTGAGCAGCTGAGTGACTGCCTCCTGTTCCTGTGTCCCAGTATCGAGCAGTTGAATGACTGCCTCCTGTTCCTGTGTCCCAGCCTCTAGCAGTTGAGTGACTGCCTCCTGTTCCTGTGTCCCAATCTCGAGCAGTTGATTAATTCCATCCTGTTCCTGTGTCCCAGGCTCGAGCAGTTGAGTGAATGCCTCCTGTTTTCCCCTGTTTCTGAGCAGTAGTTTCAAAGCTCTGATATATTTGTCTGAAACAAGACAATTCCCCTTCTCTCCCAGTGACCCATACTGATGCGGAGTGAGTCATCTCCTTGTGTTCCTGCGTAACAGGACCCTGGGGCCTCACTCGCCCCCTGATTTCTCCCGTTCCAGTCCCGAGCAGTTAAATGACTGCCTCCTATCCCTGTGTCCCAGTCTCGAGCAGTTGAGGGACTGCCTCCTGTTCCTGTGTCCCAGTGTTCAGTGGGTGAATGACTGCCTCCTGTTCCTGAATGCCAGTTTCGAGCAGTTGAGGGACTGCCTTCTATTCCTGTGTCCCAATCTCGAGCAGTTGAGTGACTCCCTCCTGTTCCTGTGTCCCAGTCTCGAGGAGTTGAATGACTCCCTACTGTCCCTGTATCCCAGTCTCGAGCAGTTGAATGACTCCCTCCTGTTCCTGTGTTCCAGGCTCGAGCAGTTGAGTGACTGCCTCCTGTTTTTCCCTGTTTCTGAGCAGCAGTTTTAAAGCTCTGAATGATGTCTCAAGGTTATGCAAGGACTTGATAACAGGGCATTTCCAACTAGGAGCAGCATTAAAGAAAGGTATCTAGAATCTTCCCCACCAGACATCTTTTGCAGCCGGTATGTTATTGTATCCCAGTCCCATAAAGAAACAGGGCAAAACATATACAATCCAGCTGTGTTCCGGCAATACTCCCACATTCAGGGAAGAAAGATTAAAAAGATTGAAAGATTTATAATCGATCCTTCAGCAAACTTTATCCATTCCATTCAAACTGAGTAGATTTTGCCTTTCATTGTGATATGTAACATGATGTATGGAATTGGTTGTCTGAATGTGATTGTTTGTTGATTGTGATTAATGTCAGTCTCCGTTAATTATAACTATCCCAGTGGAGGGTTTCTATCTTTGAATGATAAATGGGCTCTGTTCAATATGTTATCCCATGGTATGAGTGGGAGCAACACGGACAGCAGTAACAGGGATCACCAGCTCCAGAGAGAAGGGGAAGAGAGATCAGAATCTGAGAACATTAAACTGGAATGTTCCAACAATGAACGGGAGTTTATCCAGTTATGTTTGAATTCTTCCTACATATTATTGGTAGCTATTATCACCGCGGATCAAATATGCACTTTACATTATTCAATATTTTTATTATCCTATCCTGGCTATTGTTGGAGTCCCTGGTAAGTTTCGCTGTCTATTTATTATTTGCATGAACCATGTGCGACTGTATTACTCTTGTTTTCAATTACTCTACTCTGTAAACATTAACTCTCTAAACCACCAGGAACAACAACAGTGAACTTGTTTCAGTCTTTCTCTCCGTCTTTAGTTCTGACTGCGCCTTGTGGGGTGACCTACTCAGTTTCAGCTATGAACCAGGATTCATTGCATCACTGCCCTTGCTATTTAAATATTGAAAGCTTGGAGGTCACCATCTTCTGTTCTGGATACAAATTCCATTTCCTTCCTCTGACTCCATCTTACCCCTGGTCAATAACTGAGGCTGTAACAGATGAGTCACATCTATGGTGATGCTTTTAGCCACGAGCTGATTACAGACACCATATCCTAACCATTTCTAATTTTAACTATCAACACCTGCAGAATATACTTCACTGGTTCATCCCATCTGCTATTTTAAGTTTGAGCTATGAAATACAGTCTTAATGAAGCCAATAATCTGCTGCTGACTCTCCCAGCTTCAAACTTGCCAAAGCAAATTTGAGTCTGATACTCCATGGCTTGCATTTAAACGCAGACCAAAATCCCATCATTCCTGTACGGATTGATTTATATTGTTGTTGGTTCTGGCAATGCCTTTCCTTTAATATTCACAAGCACGACGTCACCTCTGTCTATGACACTGTTCTCAGTCTCCCTCTATTAATTACACAAACTCCTGTCAGTTGTTCACATTTAATCTGATTTCCTCCATGTCTGTTTTCTCTCAAACAACAAATGCCATATCTACTGTCGCCAATACACACACACACATATACACACGCGCGCGCGCACACACACACACACACACACACACACGCGCGCGCATACACGAGCACACACACAAAATCTCTCGCCTTATACTGTTGCAGTGGAGATACAGAACCATATATTTGTCATTAACTGCATGGGTTGCAAATCTTCCTGTGCAAGTCTTATATGCATTGCACGTATAGTAGTAATATACTGGCAAAGATTTGCAAGGCTCCCCATGCCGGGCATGTATTCGAGTTTATAGAGTATTCCACTTGCATGCTCGGCACAGCTCTCCATTCTGGCTGGTACCTTGTTCCAGTTTATGGTGTCTGGGATAGTTCTGTGAGGCAGATTCAGAATTTGATGTAACTAACCATTTCAACTAATCTGGCAATAATTCTGCAATCATCTGGCTATAATGAATGTTTCGATTCTTGTAATTGGACCCACAATTGTCTCACTTCCCTGTCTCCTTATCCATATTTTCACAACATGTTACCAGTTAATTCATTGTTTGTTTTTCTGTGCCTTTCCCTGGTGTTGTTTTGTGGCTCCCGAATGTATCGAGTGTTGGTATTGTGAAGCTCAGAAACAATGAAATGGTATGTGGTGGGCTGTTGTTCCATGTTGTGTAGTGGGATCCAGCAGCTTTGAGACATGCCTTTGAAAGTTGGTCTGTGCCTGTCCACTGAAAGCCTGTTGGTCACTCTCAGATGATCGTGTGGTCAGTAACATGACGAAGCCCCTTGGGTATTATTGTAAAGGACCAGGCGTCTAACTTGTAGCTGTGGGGCTTCTGACTGACTCCTCTTACTGAAAGGTTAGTGGAGGTTCTGCGGATGGTTCGCTGGAGGTTGTGCTGTGAGCTGCCTCAGACATTCAGGGAGACCTGAGGATTTGGTGACCCAACTCTGGATGGAGGAACGGGAGTGTATTGACAGCATCTGGGTCTGTAACATGAACAACAAATGGAGCAGAGGCTGCAGAGAGGGGAAGCTGTGAAACCATGGTGCGAGTGTGTGTGGGGAAGTGGATCTATCAAATTTGTCTGTGTGTTAACAAGGACACAGGCATCCTCTCGCTCTACCCCTTAAATACACCCATGC